>NC_041401.2:31566052-31866052 GCF_900747795.2 Erpetoichthys calabaricus
TGGTGTCATATTTAATGTGTTTCCAATATCTGAACCACACCCAAAGAGTGATCGTTTTCTGCTACATTTGTGTGCATTACTCTTCGGTGCAGATTAGGGGGTTTGATTATCAGTGTCACAGGATGTTGCTATTTGTTTGCTATTTGTTTCTTGCCACCTTTTTTTTTTTTTTTTTTTTCCCAAACTTGGTAAAATGTTATCTGCTTGCAAAAGAGGCAGAGATGCTCTGAGCCTGAATTAGGGGCAACTTTTCTCTGATTGACAGAGCTTTTGCTTTAATGTGAATTGTGTTACATTGGTGTATGTGGGTGAACTTATTTTTAACGGGTTTGGTCAGTACCATACCAAGATCACCATTTCTAAAGTGTTCTCAGTCTGGTTGTTTTGTTGTGCACCACAGTGTGATTCCTGTGTTCACTTTTACCTAAATAAACCAGACTAACGAGAAAATTGCTCCAAAAGTTAGAAAAAAACATGTTCCTAATGAACTAGATGTGGAAACACCTTAAGATATCTCAAATACATTCCCAGATACAGTATCTTAAAATAGCTTCCTGCCCATTTTCAGATATCTACATTGCATTTCAGTATATCTCAAAATAACTTCCTGCTAATTTTGAGATATCTGAAATTCATTTCAAGATGTCTTAAAATAGACAGGAAATTCCATTGGAAACATTTTTACTTTTAAAGGAAGTGATTTTAAGATATTTTGAATTGCAGTTCAGATATCTCAAAATAGTACCAGACTTATCTCCCCAGGCAGACACACGGTCCCGTCCCACCCTCCAGAAATAATCATCTATGAGCCAGGTGTTACATGGGCATCATCTTGGCCTGGTTCACCCACTCAGGTCCTCAACAATGAGGGTTCTGTGAGCCAGATCACACTCGGGGAATAGCAATAGGCTAACAATCACATGGCCATAGTGCCTTAACTGACACTCCCTCACAATGCAGGTAATGTGCCTCATTCGGGACTCTGTGAGTAACTGCTTGTTCGACACAAAGTCAAACCAGCGATATGCAAGGGTTCTCCGAAGAGACACTCAAAACCACCTAACCAGCAAAACGCTTTTTAGTAAGAAATCATTACAAGTAAGTTCTTCAAGCAGTCATTGCTATTTATTTGTAATTCTTTCAAAAATATTTTCATAGGAGTTGTATTTGGTAGACTAAATGTGTAGTATTCTGTCATCCACTTTTTAATTACAAGTGTATTATCAAAACTAGTGGCACAGCAGGTACAATCATATTATGGTGTTTTGGAACAAATTATGTTCATTAATATCATATCCTCCTGTAAGGTAATGATTGTATAGAATGAAGTTCTTTGTGATGTTTAATAAATTCATATATATCATTCAACCCTTCATATCAATATTTTATTAGACTAAACTATAAAAGCAAAATCTGTTTTTATAATATGGATACACACAGATAAGTCTTTATAATATCTTCTTTTAGTTTTTGAAGTTGTTCAATTTAAAAACTGATATTTGAGGTGATCTCTCCTATTTTACTAAAGTAATAAACTAATGCCAAGCAACTAACAGTTCAAAACGTTCAGAATTTTAATGCATACTAGGGGGCTTCGCTCGCCAACCCGTGTTTGGTTTTCCGGATACACACTGTTAAGATTTTTTTTTTCTTTGAATTGTTGCTATTTCATTAGTTTCACTTTTATTCCAGAACTTCTGTAAAAACAATATTTGGATTTTTTCGAGTCCCAGTATGCTGAATCTTTTAAATGAGGTCAGTGAGACATGTGTTTAATGACTTTGTACCATAATTCAGGGTAGGTTTCTCTGTTTGGAATTTCAGCACAGACAAAGCGATCTACATCATCAGCAGTTAATTTTTTTTGCAAAGTAACCAATGAATGCATGAGGTAAACTCCGTTTTTGAAATTCTCTGACTTAAAATTCAAAGCCTTACAATGTTTACATATTTCTGACATATCACCTGTGTCCATATTTTCAATCTCTATTTGCATTTTCCTTATTTCTCCAAGTAATAATTTCTCTTTGTTTGCGCTAATGCGATGTTTACTTTCTTTTTTTTGACACTGTCATTTTTTTCTGCTTTCATATTCTGTATTTTGCTCTGCCTGTGTTTTGCGACAATGTTTTTTTTGAGTCTTTTGAATTCCACTTTTCATTATCTCTAACCTGCTCTGCATGTGTTTGGCCCCCTTGTTTTTTAACCTCTTTATGACGTTTTATTTTGTTTTCTACTCTGTCTTTTATTTCTGACCTTGCTTTGTCCTGCTTTTTTTCAATGACACCTGGTCTGTGGTGATTATTTTCCCTTTTTTGGGTAATAATTTCCGTTTATTTGCGCTACTGCGATCTTTACTTTTTTTTTTTATACTTTCTAACTTTCCAACTTTCATATTCTTTAACTTTCTCCACATTTGCATCGTGCATGTTTTTTTTTTTTGAGCCTTTCGAATTTCACTGATTTCATAATCTGCTCTGCATGAGTATAGCGCCAACGTTTGTGAACGTGTTTGTGAAGTTGCGAAAGCGAAAAGACTTTGTTTTCCACTCTTTGCCTTTTATTTCTGACCTTGATTTGTCCTGCTATTTTTTCAATTACACCTGGTTCTGATGATTAATTACCTTTTGTTTACGCTAATGCGATACTTTACTATCTTTTTTTTTGATACTGTAGCGACTGACGTAATAAAGTGTCGCAAAAGTTCTACTTGAACAATTGCCGACTTCGTAACCCCAAACACATCTTTCTAGCACCCTCTCTGACCCCTCCTCCCCCGGGTCTTGCTCCCCCTCCTTACCGCATCAGTCAATACCCCGGTATCAGTCTTCCATGCTGTACTCTGCCTTACCTCAATCGGACCTAACAGTCACTTAAAACAAAAAAGGCTTCAACTTGGCTGGGACGCTACAATACTTTCGAATTTTACTGCTTTCATATTCTGTACCTTTCTCTGCATGTGTATCGCGCCATCGTTTGTTTTTCTCCGCACTACTCTTTCTTCTTTGCTTTTAGTCATTGACGTTTCATCTAGAACGTGTTGTCCTTATACACTTTATATGTGTTGAGAGCACAGGATCTGTGTGTGCTACGTGCCTTTACATGTTTTGCTGGACGTGCTTTTATTTGATAAGAAGGACGTGTCTTGCAAGAATCTCATGTTCCACGACCCCGTGAGACGGCCCTGGGACAATCTCTTGGCGCCAAGTCTCATGTTTACAATCCCCGTGAGATGCTCTGTGGCCAGTCTTTTTTGTCTTGCGGGTCTTTTAATGTCTTCCGAGAAGATCACATCTCGTCGCCATGCTTTTCCTTTCCAGGATTTTTTTTTTTATAATAGAGAGAAATGCAGTCACATTCCAAGAGGAAGATGTGAATAATATCTGACTAATTAATTTAGTAAAAAAAATGTTAAAAGAACAGTTATGAAAACGATTTATAACAATATTTATGTATATGGATGTGTGAAAGGGCATTGTATGGGATTACTGCCCAGTCCAAAGTTGATTTCTGCTGAATGCTGCAGGCATAGCCACTGGCTCTCTCACCTGATACAGATGCATAGATGGATTATTTACAGAAACAATTAGTCTTGTTTGCTCCTGTAGTAAATCATCATCTACAAATATTAAGTAATAACTAAATTCAGTATGTGGGTGTGAAATTTGGAGACTCTGAAACCTGTTTATAATTATTCTAAGTCCTGCTTTATTTACATTTTTTTAAGCGATGGTTTTAACCAAAGAGAAAAACTAATCACAAGTACATTACTTAATTTTTTTATTAACTGAACAAAGAATAAGAGTTAATTGTTGTTAAGTTTTCTGTGGCAGATTAACGCTTTAGCTACCTGTCAAAAAATTAGCTGATATACATTTCTTTAAAATTATTGCATTTTTGTAAACTATGTTAAATATCATTTTTTTAAATAGGTAGTGTCATCATTTATAGAAGACAGAAATGATGAGAACGATAAGGTGAACTGTGCAGTTTATAAAACTAATAACACACTGATTCCTCAAAGATGTGACTCAAAACATGAATGGATTTGCAAAATTCCAAAAGGTATTTATAAAATATTGTTTGTGCCTTATTTGTATGTAATGTCTTTAATGCACCACAGGTCAGTTTTTACTTGGGCAGCAATAACAATCACAATAGGCTAATTAGTACAGAAAGTGTTAACCCAAATAGGCATATGTGAACCTTTTGTAATTCAATAAACTATATAATAAAACAACAATCATGCTGTCTAATGGGATATATAGCAGGAAGAGCACCTTTTTTGGTCCATTCTGAAGCAGGGTGAAAGAGTACGCCAGAGCTGTTGGCTGGGGACAGGCTTTATCTTCATGCTGTGCTTGTTCAGCATTGGTTCCATTGTGCTGTTTCTTTTGTAAATGCAGAAGTAAAATTGGATGTGCTGCCACATTTAACCGATATCGCCTTTCTGCAAACTTTGCATTTTAGATTAGTTTGTTTGACATTCCTGTCTTTCATATCCAAAATAATTCTAGACTGTCGACTTTGAAACAAGCTTATTTGTAAGAACAGTGCTGCTTGTCATATTTTGTGAAGTAATGTTTTGACTATACACATGTGACCAGCTAGTTAAACTAAAGTGTTTGCTTGACTGCTAAACTAAACATTTGTTTTAAAATTTGTTTTGTTTGAACTGTTTTGCATCATTAGTTTGAATTAAATAATTTAATCCAAAAAATTGTACAGCCATACCTCAAGGTGCCTCCATCTGGATGTGAACAAAGCATGGCTCACTGGGCAAAGTCCCATTTGTATACCTACTACACACTGGGGGTTTATATCTCTCAACTAGCCTAGAAGCACCTGGAAATTCCTGGGAAGTAGCTGGGGGAAGCTGTTTAGGATAGGACTTGGCCTAGTCTGTCCTGCTCAGCATGTTGCCACTGTGACCCTCATCAAATTAGAGCGAAAACGAATGAATTAGAATTTGCTCTGAGTTGTCATTTTGTTTGTTACATTTTACTTCTTGTGGAAAAAAAATTGTTGTATAATATTAATGTATTAATGTATGCAATGTGAAAATACTGTGTGTCTGTTGTTATAGACTTAAAACAATTTATGTTTAAAATGGATAATCATCCAAAGTGCAAAGTAATAAATTGTTGACTGTGTTTTTTTTCCTTGGAAATGCAGTAATTAATGTGCTTCTATTAGTATAATTTGACTACTTTATTTGCATTAAATCTTATTTACGATAGTCTCTTGTGGTGAAGGTGAGCTGCCCAGTAAGTCACGTTACTGCTCAAAATTAGGAACCACCTGGAATAGAATCTGTTTGCACCTGCCACAAGCCACCCCAATAATGAAGCTGTAAAACAGTAAGAGAGTAACACTTCATAGCTCAAAAGTAACTTGGAAGTTGCACACCCAATGTGGTGTCAATTACTGCAGTAGTTATGCCCTGAGTGCAGTCTGTATAAAATATCTCAGTAAACGAATTATACACCTTTAAAAAAAATACAGGTGAAAAATAATCAGTTATAATTATATATTCAAACACACTGGGGGGAATGGGTAAGTTACCTTTTTCACAGAAGATGGCATGGAAGAAATCCGTGCCACCACTTGAATACCCATACTTTCACAAGTGCAACTTGGAAAATCAAACAGTAAGCAAATATCAGGGTGATGCTTTTTTATTTTTCAAGAGGGAGTATGGAGGAATTATAGAGTGAATAAGGGTGTGGGATCAGAGAAAGTATGGAAGCTTAAAAAAGTTTTCAAAATGTGTCAAACTGGGGCATTGCAAATACTGATGTAATTAGCTGTTCTTCAGACATGTTGTATAAATACATCACCTTCTAATTATGCTTTTGTGATCTAAAAAAATGATATATGTGCATACTTTTTGGTCTACCAACAGGTCTGGATGTGAAGAATCCTTACTGGTTTATTAAACGTAAGTAGACAACTTTAAGCCAAACTGGTCCTGTGAGCATTTATAATTGAAAAGTAGCACCAGTTTATGTTGAAAGAAAAAAAAAAAACAACAGTATGGAAAATTAATTGTTTATTTTTTTTAAACATTAGGAAGTTTCTAGTAAAGCATTTAAAGACATGTTTTATTTGGCAGCTCTAATATCAATTAGTGTGGGTGCAATAATGATTAGTTACTATATTTATTTATCAATGGTTGAGCTGAAACTGTCATATTACTATTTATTGAAACATAATATTCACTGAAAAGTGCACAGTAAAGACAAAAGTTTTACTTGAAACCTTAAAAAGATGTCTTATTGTAGAATTATATATATACTTTAATTTAACTGCTTTATAGCAACCCATGTTTACAGCCTTATCTGTTCTTATCAATATACCTTGAGTATATGATCATGAAAATCCTATGTTTATCATTTTGGGTCACCTACACTATAGTTACTGTTACCTGTCTTGTTTGTATAAGTGTTAGGTATGTTTGCTTTATAGCACCCCAGTCTTATCTCCTTGTGGACAGCTGCTTCAAGCAAAAACACTTACTATCTCGGCACAAGAACTCCAAACAGTTGTCCTTAGACATAAGCTTCACGTGTGCCAATCACTAAAGCAGGTTCATGCTCGCTGGGCTACTTTCTAATGAAGGCATCCCTCCTCAGCTGGTAACCCCTTTAGGAATACTGAAGTCATTCACACTAGGTGCTCGGTGCTCTTAAACACTAAACCTTGACTCAATCAAACTATATAAAGTCAATATTACTATAATGCAAAATTAATTAAACACAGAGAAACAAATGCTATCAAAAGTAGGAAATTTATTTGAAAAGAGACTTACCAGTAAAAGGTTAGAAAATGTATTTGACAAGAATCTTATTTGAAGATACTTATGAAAAAATACAGAGGATTGTGAACATGAGTCTCTTAAAGGATGGGTACAGAACTGTTTGTTCAGTTCCCCAAGATCTTGCCAATTTCTTTGGGAATTCAGATGCCTTGTCTACATGACAATCTACACTCTTCTGTTCTTCTAACATATTTGTCCACTTGGCTATATGCAGCATTCATTCCACTTAAAAAGATCTTTCTTCATGTAGATGAATAATTAATAATCTTAAAATCACTGTCATGTTTACATTACATAAGTGTTTTCTTTACCAGTCTAATTACCCTAAGCTGATAAATAGTTATTTTTGCAGATGCCAAAGAAATTAAGCAAAAGATAAATCATGGTTCCAAGGTTAAGTCAACATCTGTCAGTCTGCACTAACATAAAGTAAAAGATGCAAAATATTAAATAAAGATTTTAAAAAGTTAAATTATGGCTTATTTCAGTATTTACCTATGTTTGAGATAAAGATGTAGAGTTTAAATGAATGCCTAGCAGTGTCGAGGTTATGGTTTATTTGAGAAAAGTTCCCATAGGCTTTGTTTGAAACAGGGTTATATCAAACAGCCTTGGTGTCACAATCACTCGTAAGCCATTAACAGCTGTGTTTGGCATACTCCCAGTGTGTGTACTTGATGTACTGGACTTAAAGTGGAGAACTTGACTGTAATAGCCTAGGCCACACTACAAGCACTGAAGCTTATCTTGCTCAATTGGAAGAATCCCAGCCCACCTGTTATAAGTCGGTGGATAACTGATGTTCTATATTATTTGAATTTAGAAAAGATCTAATTCTTACTTCGAGGATCTGCTTTTAAAATATGGCAAGATTCAATTAATAAAACTTTAGAATAAGTACTCCTGTCAGGGGGACAAAGGACATTTTTCCTTTTTCTTTTTTCTTTTTCTAACTTATTTTGTCCATGCTCTTGCTTCTAATCTCTTTCTCTCAGGTGGAGGTTGAATTCTGTTTTGTTAGGTTTTGTCTTTTTCTTTGTTTCTACTTTCTTTTTTAATTTTCTGATTTTTTTCTTCTAGTTTGACTATGAAGTCATTTGTTATATAAGTTCAACTTGATTGCATGCAGTATTATTTTCTTGAAAGACTAAAAATTAATAAATAAAAATTAAAAAGAAATTATGGTCCAGATCCTGAGTGCTGGCTGATTAATCAGTGTTTATTTTATGACATTTAATCTACGAAATAAGATTGAATTTCAGATTTGCATTTGTATTAAATATCCACAGTCTGAGTTCCTATTTAATGTAGTGTCCAATTCATAGTACATTATTGTGAGTTTGAACATTTGTTAGAACTTTGTACAATTAAAACAAAATAATAAATAGTAATCTCTTCAAATGTTTTAAATACTGCAGAAATACATGTTTTGTAGGAATGATCCAATCGGATCATTGATTTCACGTTTACTGGATGGTCCAATTCCGATACCGATTTTTTTTTCTCTTTATCCCTTCAAAAAACTTTACAATAAACTTAAGTTCTATATTAAAGTGTTAACTTTGTATTTTTATAATTAAACTGCAGGCCACAGGTGCTAACTGTTCATTTTTTATTAACAAAATGAAATTCTATAGGCTTATTGTTCAGTGACCATAAAATACTAAAATAAATATAATTTTCTTAAAATACATACTGATATGTACAAAATACAGTGTTTATCAATGATACATATGGCATTAAAGGAAATAAAATGCTTCACTGCAACTAATTTACCATAAAGCTTAGAAAAGCAGTGGCTTTCATTTTTTTTGTGATCATCCGCTTTACCGAACTCCAACTGAGACTTTTGTAGTGAAAATCGTCCGATTTGATTGGCTGATCAATCAAAGCATCCCTATTTTGTTACAGCTTACTGTTTAAGCTGTCGTGGAATAATCACAGCAAATTCATACACTGTGTATTGGTATGCACATGCAAACACCACAGGTCACCAACAATGTATGCTCTTATGAAAACATTTCTCACAAAGGATTAAATAAAATCAGCAAAAACAGCACAAGATAAATGCAAGGCTATATACTGTACATAATAAAAGTCTATCCTACCTTCAATACAAGTGAAAACCAGTCTTCTCTGGTGAACAGGTTCAGGCTAATCTTGCAGATGGACAAAAGGATAAACTCTAAAGAACTCTGCAAATTAAAAAAATACCATAATGCATCCCTTTCTTGACATTGTTGTTAGGCATGTCTGTTTACAGTTACATGCTATTACTTCTAAGCTAAGCTTATATTGAATAACAAAAAACCAATACATTATTCTACAAAGAAAAACATTTCAGCTGCATCTTTTAAACTTATGGAAAAAAGTTATGTCCTCACAGCATTTTACATGTAAATATTTTATGTTATACATCAGGCTATTACTGTATTTACTGAACTCCAGTCAGTAAGCAATAGAAAGTCAGTTTGTGTTTCTATTCAGGAACAGAAAATAATAATAAAACATGCTTTTGTTTAATTTATTTTGACAAAATAGATGTGTGTAAATCTTTTTAGCCTACCAAAATTTATAGTTATTCCTAATTACACTGTTGAAAATGAAATTACAGAGTGAAGCTGAAAATGATTTGATGTTAATTTTAGAACCATAGAACAATTGTGATGAGAACATACCTTATAGCCCATGAAGGTTGTCTACCCTATTCACCTAGGTTCTCCAAAAAACATCAAGCTGAGATTTGAGGGTCTCCTACTTTCCACCATGCCACGTAGTAATATATTTCATATGTCTGTGGCTCTCTGTGGAAAGAAGAACTTTCTAACATTTGTACGAAATCTGCTCTTAACAAGTTTCTAACAGTGTCCCTGTGTCCTTTTTGAAGAATGTATTTTAAAGTAACAGCTTGGATCCATAGTATTAATTCATTTCATAATTTTAAACACTTTGATCACGTCTCCTCTAAATTTCCATTTATTTCAACTGGAAATGTTTCAAATCCTTCATTCTTACATTATAACTACATACATACTGTAGCAGTCCCAGAATCAGCCGAGTCACTCTAACTTTGGACTTTCTCTAGCAGTACTGTGTCTTTTTATAACAAGAAGACCATGATTGAACACAGCACTCCAGGTGAGGACTTGCTAGTGTATTATATAACTTAAGCATAATCTCCCTTGACTTATACTCCACACATCGTGATATATAACTTAATCTCCTATTAGATGTTTGTGTCCCTCTGTAACAATGTTGTTGCTTCAACATTATCAGCCATTCTACCTAGTGTGGTATCATATCCAAGCTTATTGATTATATACTTTTCTAGATTGTTAATGTACTGTATCTTAAAAGGAGCAGTGGCTCCTGCACTGATGATCCCTGAGGAACACTACTTTTAACATCACCTAATTTAGAAAAAGGTACTCTCCCCATGACCCTTTGCTTCCTGTGTTTGAGCCAATATTGACCCCACCTGCACAACACACCTCGAATTGCCACCTCTTTTAGTTTGATTACTAACCTTTCATGTGGGACTTTATCAAAAGCCTTCTGAAATTAAGCATAAATAATATCATACTCGCCACTTTTATATGTTTTTGTTGATTCCTTATAAAATTCCTGCATATTAATGAAACACAACCTTCCCTGACTGAGCACATTTTGACTCTTTGGTAATACTCTTGTTCTAGACATGTGCTGCTTGATCATTTTGTTAATACTTGTTTGCATTAATTTACCTTTTATGCACATATCAGCTCAATTGCCTTTTTTATGCAACAGTATAGTATTTGCTAGCCTACAGTATTTAGGAATTTTCCCAGTGTGCAGTGATTTTCTAAAATTATGTGGCAAGGTTCATTTATATGGGTGGGGGGTGGTGGCGCACAAATTGCTAGAATTGTTAAAACAGAAAAAAACACAAAACCTTTGTTTTAAAGCTTACATCAGTTCCCTTTTAATCACCTTCAAAATATTCTCCTTGAAATACCATATACTTCTCTCACTGCTTCCCTCATACCTGGAAACATTTCCTGTATTTTTCTTTTCTTGCCACATTTTTAGCCTCACAGGTTTTTTCATGAATTTCTTTCATGGTAGCAAATATTCTTTCTTTCAGTCTCAATTTTAGAAACTTAAAAAGGCTATAGAGAACAAGATGTGGAAAATACAGGAGGTACAAAGCAACAACTACATTGTTTTAGGTCAAAAACTCATTGATCGACAATGAAGTATGTGTTGTCATTTTGCAAAATATAATTTTGGGTGCACCACTTCTCCAGATGTTTTTTCCTGTTGCTTTATCATAGGTGCCTCAGCACTTTAATGTACAAATATTACATCTCAAAGAGAATATTTTCAAAGTGACTAAAAGGGAATTGCTGTATGTTTTATGATAAAGTTTTTCTTTTTTATTAACAATTCCAGGAATCCCTCCCCCAAATATATTGATGCATATTATATATTTATATAAATAAAATATACACTCACTGACTATTCAATCACTTGAAGTTAAGTGTTATCTGCTCCTGGTGATTTGATAGATTTCAGCGTATATAATCTAAGCAGCACTTCTACCTCAAACAATTTCCAAATCACTCAGTACCTCCTTAGTACTTGCTACTGCTGAGAGGTTATCCGCTTCTTCCCATGTATAAAATGGAGTAAAAGGCAACTTCAAAGCCTTTGCTTTTTTGATATTTATTCTAGCGCACCTTTACCATTCCTAATACTCTTTACCTCTTCCTTGACTGTTTTTTACTACTTAAATACTGAATGAATCTCTTTTGGACATCTTTTGCATTTTCTGCAATATTTGTTTCCAGCTGCCTTTAGCCTCCCTAATTTCCCTTTTAATATTTGTTCTCATATGCCCTACGGTTAGCGATGAACTTATTATATGCCTTATGCAGCTGTTTTTTTCTTTTGTAACTTACAGTACTTTTTAGCTCGTTATTTATCTACCACTGAGTTCTCTTTAATTTCAGGCAACTTCAGAATGCTGAGATAAACTTGGCCTGCATTATACTGTACATTCAACACTGCCTCACTTCTTCTCAGCTTTCTGCACATTCAAAAATTTACTCTAATTTATCTTATTTAGGCTTTGTCACATCTGCTCAAAACCTACTAAAAACTACTAAAATTAAACTTTTCTAGTTTATAAACAAAACAAAATGAAATATACTATAATGTGGTCACTAGATCTCAGTGGTTTAATCACATTGCTTCCAAAGTTCTGTTCTTATATTGTGCTATGAAAGGCTAGCATAATTAATATTTGGGTAATTAAAGTCCCCTTTGACTATAATATCCCACTCTAAACGTTGACACTATTTTCTGCATGAGACCTTGACCCCTGATGATGCTCAAATCCAAACATCCTCACTAAGCTGTGGTCACCATCCTATTGAAGAAGACTTGCACTTAAATTCTATTTTATATAAATGGTGACTCCCCCACCTTTTTGGTTTTGCCTGTGTTTACTAAGTAATGTGAACCCGTCGATGATATATTCCTGCCCTTTGTCACCTTTGGTATTCCTGTTATGCAATAAATCAATTCCTTTCCAAGCTGTTAGTTGTTTACAACAACAACATTTATTTATATGGCACATTTTCATACAAATGATGTAGCTCAAAGTGCTTTACATGATGAAGAAAGAGAAAAAAGACAAAATAAATAATAAAATAGAATTAGGGAACACTAATTAACATAGAATAAAAGTAAGGTCCGATGGCCAGGGAGGACAGAAAAAACAAAAAAAAAACTCCAGACAGCCATAGAAAAAAAAAAAAAATCTGCTGGGGTTCCAGGCCACAAGACCGCCCAGCCCCCCTCTAGGCATTTTACCTAACATAAATGACCTCAATCAGTCCTCATTGTATTCAGGGTTCTCATGGAAGAACTTGATGATGACGGTCATGTGGACTTCTGGCCTTTAATCCATCACGGTGCTTTGATCAGGTGGTGGTGGCACAGATCGCCACCACAGAAAACCGGAAGAAGAACAAAAGAGAAAGTAGGGATTGTGGAGCCACCAGAAATAATAATGATAATTAAATGTGTATACAGAATATCGGGGTTAAACTAAAATGAAGCTCTGAGAAAGCCATGTTAAAGTAATGTGTTTTTAGTAGTTTTCTTAAAGTGCTCCACTGTATTAGCCTGGCGAATTCCTATTGGCAAGCTATTCCAGATTTTAGGTGCATAACAGCAGAAGGCCGCCTCACCTCTTCTTTTAAGTTTAGCTTTTGGAATTATAAGCAGACAATCATTTGAAGATCTAAGGTTATGATTTAAAGTGTAAGGTTAAAGGCATTCTGAAATATAAGATGGAGCAGATTATTTAAGGCTTTGTAAACCATAAGCAGTATTTTAAAGTCAATTCTAAATGGCACAGGTAACCAGTGCAGTGACATCAGAACTGGAGAGATGTGCTCGGATTTTCTTTTCCTAGTTAGGATTCTAGCAGCTGCAATCTGCACTAGCTGCATTCCATTGATGTCTTTTTCTTGGGTGGTCCTGAGAGGAGTGCATTACAGTAATCTATCCGAATGAAAACAAAAGCGTGAACTAATTTTTCAGAATTTTGCAATGTTATAAGAGATCCATCTATCCATCCATTTTCCAACCTGCAGAATCCGGACACAGGGTCACGGGGGGTCTGCTGGAGCCAATCCCAGCCAACACAGGGCACAAGGCAGGAACCAATCCCGGGCAGGGCGCCAACCCACCATAGGACACACACACACCAAGCACACACTAGGGCCAATTTAGAATCGCCAATCCACCTAACCTGCATGTCTTTGGACTGTGGGAGGAAACCCACGCAGACACGGGGAGAACTTGCAAACTCTACACAGGGAGGACCCGGGAAGCGAACCCAGGTCTCCTAACTGCGAGGCAGCAGCGCTACCACTGCACCACTGTGCTGCCCTATAAGAGATCTAACTTTTGCTATATTTCTTAAGTGAAAAAATGCTGCCCTAGTAATCTGATTAATATGTGATTTAAAATTCAGGTCAGAGTCAATAGTTACCCCTAAATTCTTTACCTCCGTTTTGACTTAGATTGAATTTTTACTTTAGATAATTTTAACGAATTACTGGGTTTTAAGTCATATAAATAGCTAGAATGGGAACTTAGTCCAGTTACTTTTCTTCTTTTGTAGGGTAATAGGGTAATATTGATAGTTATTCTATGCTAGAATTGTTCATTTTATATTCATGGTTATTTTTCATTTGGTAATTATTGGGTATACTTTGAAAAAGTGTATGTTTAAGAAAACAAGCACAAACACACATCAGTCAAAGCTATTTTTACATTACTTGAATTGAAATCAGCTGTGAATGAAAGCCATTCTGCTACCACAAGCCTATTTATATGCTACATTTTTAACTATATGACATTAAACAGTACTTAGAATAAAATGCTTCATTTTTAGCAGAATCAAAACTGTGATCAGAATCTGACTCCTGCTTTGTGCATAGTGGTGCTTTAAAGTGCTGCTTCCCTTAGCATATACATATGGCATATTTTAATAATGAAAGAGTGAAGACAACAAGGAAACTAAAGACTTGTTTGAAGAAAACTGCCTTAGGTACTGTATGTAAAAACACATTTTGGCAACATTTAGTTTAAGAGTATAGTATATAGGAGGTATTTGTAAATTTTTTGAATGTCAGATGATGCTTAGGCAATTATATAATTAATGAAAGAAATTAAACGGTGGCAAAATGATTTTAATAAATCAAAATAATTCAGTGTACTGTAATGGTCATGTTACACTTATGAAAGGTTAACCTTCTTGGTGCTAACGCTGAATGTGACTCAAGCTTAAAATTCAAGGTAATTGCGGGTAAACCTGAGTTAGACTTTGGCTGACATGTAATAATACAATTTATAGTGTTAAGCCAGAAGAACTCTTCCGACAATATTCTGCTCCCACCTAGTGGATGAAATAACATCATGCTGCAAAAAAAAAAAAGAATATTTCCTACTTTACTGTAAGGTAGGTAAACTGTAAGGTAACTCATCAGTACTCATGAATGGGGTGAAATCTCCAACGAAAAACACAATGGCAAATGAAACGTCATAAAGGCAATGTGAATTGGACATTGACATTGATAGTGATACTGATGAATACGTCACTCTTAGACTGAATTGTCATAATATGGTTCATGAATTTAATTGTGTGAAGCTTCATTGTGGTGCAACAGCAGCTGTGTGACAAAGAGGCAAAATGATTGTGATCAAGTGCAAGAACAAGAAAGAAGTTAGCCCCTTAAGCAGTATTAAGTGTGCAGCAACTGTCAATATTTTTTTCAGGGGAAGTATGGAAGTCACGAAGCCCTGGGAGGCATTGATCATGCATATCAGGGATGACATTCTACCCTATCGTGCGCAAACAACAGAATAAAATATCCTGAGAAAAGTGTGCAAAGAAATACGCTTCTATTGTCCTAATTGCAACGTTGTGTGTTAGTGATTGTCTCAAAACATATCACGCAAAGGACATGTACTAAATCTGCAACAGTACAGCAGTGGACGCAAGAAATACCTTTCCTTCTATATTAATTTTGGTGTTTTGGTATTTATGTTTCTGTCACTGTGGTGTATCGGGTCCACAGCTCAAGTCCAAATGGCCACTTTTTAAATAAATAGTTGCCGCACTCACGGTATGGTAGTGTGGCTGGAGCAGGTTCCCAGGTGAATTCGTGATGCGGGCGGTCCTCACTTTAAGTGTACAGGTGAGGAGTCGTCTGCAACTGTAATTGATGCCGGGAGCTGCTAATTGCCACACCTGATACACGTTCCTGTGATAAATAATAGAAGTGCGAGGCGGTTAGGGAGAGAAAAAGAAGGAATGAAAAAAGATGGAGAAGGGAGAAGGAAGCAAGAAGGAGAAAGCCGGTGCAGGAGAGCGAGCGCTGATTGCAGGCAGCGGGGAGAGACGAGCCCGAGTGGGTGTTTGTCCGGAAAACGAGGGCCGACGGTAGTGATCACTCCTGCTGAGCACTTGTTTAGAGCAGGAGTGACTGGGAGAAGGTTGGCTCACCGCAGCGAAGGCAACAGGAGTCGGGGACTTGGGAAGTGGAGGCCCCAGCGTGAGCGTCCTGGTCGCTGGGGAGCCCAAGTCTCGGCCTGGGTGAGCACAACTGGAGCCAGGGATCGGAAAGTCCACCAGACCAGTACGGTGTAGAAGGTCAGCTGCATGTAGGGTGACTCCCCTGGTGCATAGCCTGGATGGGAGAAACAGGGGAATCACCAGTAAAAGAAGGCACCGGGTTTTGTTTTAAAGGACTGCTTCCAGCCATTGTTTTAACCTCGGTTTTTAAAGGATTCTTTCTAGTGTGTTTTTAACCTCCACGAGCTCACTTGTTTTTATTGGATTATTTATTTGAAGATTTTTGAAGCACTGCAATATTTATTTGAACACTGTTTTCTTTTGTTGATTTTTAAAATAAAAGTACTTTGCACTTTTTGCACCATCCCCTTGCTTTGTTGTGCCTCACTGTCCAGCTCATCGGTGACATTACCGACGGTGTTGGGTTCAAGAGCTCCCAGAAGCTGGATGGGAGCATGGCGTAGAACCCGCATCGTCACAGTCACACATAACATATTTTCTTGTTGAAAAAAAAGTGTAAAGTTTTTGACTCATTTTCTAGGGGTAAACATAATGCTAAAGAGGCTAATAAGCTCAAGCAAAGTAATAATAAATTGTGCAACATTGTTTATCATTCTGAAGTGTATTATTACTGCTTTATATTTCAGAATGATGCAAAATGAAAGATTACAAGTTTATCATTTTCCCTAACATCTTTGGAAATGGCAGCATATCCAAAAATATGCTTTTATTTTTTTATATAAAATTCATATAATCATTGTAACTAGCCAGGTGAAAACCTTTTCTGACCAGTATCATGATCTTGTTTCGGCTGCTCCCGTTAGGGGTTGCCACAGCGGATCATCTTCTTCCATATCCTTTTGTCCTCTGCATCTTTTTCTGTTACACCCATCACCTGCATGTCCTCTCACCACATCCATAAACCTTCTCTCAGGCCTTCCTCTTTTCCTCTTCCCTGGCAGCTCTATCCTTAGCATCCTTCTCCCAATATACTCAGCATCTCTCCACTGCACATGTCCAAACCACTGCAATCTCTCCTCTCTGACTTTGTCTCCCAACTGTCTAACTTGAGCTGACCCTCTAATGTCCTCAATTCTAATCCTGTCCATCCTCGTCACACCCAGTGCATATCTTAGCATCTTTAATTCTGCTACCTCCAGCTCTGTCTCCTGCTTTCTGGTCAGTGCCACCGTCTCCAGCCCATATAACATAGCTGGTCTCACTACCATCCTGTAGACCTTCCCTTTCACTCTTGCTGATACCCATCTATCACAAATTACTCCTGACACTCTTCTCCACCCATTCCACCCTGCCTACAGTCTCTTTTTGACCTCTCTTCCATAATCCCCATTACTCTGTACTGTTGAACCCAAGTATTTAAACTCATCCACCTTCGCCAACTCTACTCCCTGCATCCTCACCATTCCACTGACCTCCCCCTCATTCACTAACATGTATTCTGTCTTGTTCCTACTGACCTTTATTCCTCTACTCTCTAGAGCATATCTCCACCTCTCCAGGGTCTCCTCAACCTGCCCCCTACTATCACTACAAATCACAATGTCATCAGCAAACATCATAGTCCACAGGGACTCCTGTCTAATCTCGTCTGTCAACCTGTCCATCGCCATTGCAAATAAGAAAGGGCTCAGAGCCGATCCCTGATGTAATCCAACCTCCACCTTGAATGCATCCGTCACTCCTCCTGCAGACCTCACCATGGTCACACTTCCCTCGTAAATATCTGGTACAACTCTTACGTACTTCTCTGCCACTTCCGACATCCTCATACAATACCACAACTCCTCTCAAGGCACCCTGTCATATGCTTTCTCCAAGTCCACAAAGACGCAATGCAACTCCTTCTGACCTTCTCTAAACTTCTCCATCAACATCCTCAGAGCAAACATTGCATCTGTGGTGCTCTTTCTTGGCATGAAACCATACTGCTGCTCACTAATCATCACCTCACTTCTTAACCTAGCTTCCACTACTCTTTCCCATAACTTCATGCTGTGGCTCATCAATTTTATTCCCCTGTAGTTACTGCAGTCCTGCACATCCCCCTTATTCTTAAATATCGGCACCAGTACACTGCTTCTCCACTCCTCGGGCATCCTCTCACTTTCCAAGATTCCAGATAAACAAGTCTGGTTAAAAACTCCACTGCCATCTCTCCTAAACACCTCCATGCTTCCATAGGTATGTCATCTGGACCAACGGCTTTCCATTCATAGCTTCATAGCTGACCTTACTTCCTCCTTGCTAATTCGTTGTACTTCCTGATCCACTATCTCCACATCATCCAACCTCTTCTCTCTCGTTTTCTTCATTCATCAGCCTCTCAAAGTACTCTTTCCATCTGCTCAACACACTCTCCTCGCTTGTGGGTACATTTCCATCTTTATCCTTTATCACCCTAACCTGCTGCACATCTTTCCCAGCTCGGCCCCTTTGTCTAGCCAATCTGTACAGGTCCTTTTCTCCCTCCTTACTGTCCAATCTCTCATACAACTCATCTTATACCTTCTCTTTAGCCTTCGCTACCTCTCCCTTCACCTTGCGCCTTATCTCCTTGTACTGTTGTCTACTTTCTGCATCTCTCTGACTATCCCACTTCTTCTTTGCCATCCTCTTCCTCTGTATACTCTCCTGTATTTCCTCATTCCACCACCAGGTTTCCTTTTCCTCCTTCCTCTTTCCAGATGTCACGCCAGGCACCCTTCTTTCTGTCACCCTTACTACATCTGCTGTAGTTTCCCAGCTGTATGGTAACTCTTCACTGCCACCCAGTGTCTGTCTCACCTTCTCCCTAAACTCAACCTTGCAGTCTTCCTTTTTCAACTTCCACCATTTGATCCTTGGCTCTGCCCTCACTCTCTTCCTCTTCTTGATCTCCAATGTCATCCTACAGACCACCATCCTATACTGCTTAACTACACTTTCCCCTGCCACCACTTTGCAGTCTTCAATCTCCTTCAGAATGACTCTTCTGCATAGGATATAATCTATCTTTGTGCATCTTCCTCCACTCTTGTACGTAACCTTATGTTCCTCCCTCTTCTTAAAATACATATTCACCACAGCCATGTCCATCCTTTTGGCAAAATCCACTATCCTCTGACCTTCTTCATTCCTCTCCTTGACACCATACCTACCCATCACTTCCTCGTCTCCTCTGTTACCTTCACCAACATGCCCACTGAAATCCGCTCCAATCACCACTTTCTGTTCATCACTTCATCCAACTCACTCAAAAAATCTTCTTTATCACCCATTGCACACCCAACTTGCAGTGCATATGCACTAACAACATTCATCATCACACCTCCAATTTCGAGCTTCATAATCATTACTCTGCCTGACACTCATTTCACCTCCAAAACACTCTTGACATATTGTTCCTTCAGAATAACTCCTGCCCCATTTCTCTTCCCATCCACACCATGATAGAACAATTTGAATCCACCTCCGATCCACCTGGCCTTACTCTCCTTCCATTTAGTCTCTTGCATGCACAATATATCAACCTTCCTTCTCTCCATCATATCGGCTAACTCTTTCCCCTTACCAGTCATACTGTCAACATTCAAAGTTCCTTCCCTCAGTTCCACTCTCTTTACTTTCCTCCTCTCCTCCTGCCTCCGGACACATCTCCCCCCTTTTCTTCTCCTCCTTGTTCTTCTTCTTCTTCAGCCAACAGTAACCCAATTTAAGCCAGCACCCTTTTGGCTAACAGTACTGGTGGCGGTCGTTGTTTATAACCCTGGGCTCGACCGATTCAGTATGGAAATTTGTATTGTTGTCCGCATATTGATTTGGCAAAGTTTTACACCGGATGCCCTTCCTGATGTAACCCTCCCCATTTATCTGGGCTTGGGACCAGCACGAAGAATCACACTGGTTTTTGCATCCCCTGTGACTGGGTTCTTTTCTGACCAATATGTTCCTCTAAATTTATATTAGTAAATATTTTTTCATCTTACTTGCAAACTGCTAGCATATGCATATTTTCTCTTAAGTATTTGAAGACAGCAATAAGCAAAACCACTAACTTTGTAATTTTATTACTTTTAACTGTATTCCTTTGTAAAAGGCCTAGTAATGGAGAACAATAAGAGTAGTGTTATATCATGAAAGTCATAACATTTACAAATCGTTCAATAATACAGCCAACAACACTGGATGTAAAAGAAGTCCTCCTCCATGGGACTAGTTAACAGAGCATACTACCAAAACTAACAGACACACAAGTTATGTATAGCAGTGTAATGAAACTCATTATGGTACACATAACAAATTACATCAAATGCACTGTGATGGTGTCTTTTAATTTCAGAATTCTCAAAAAATGAAAATTTCAAAAATCATGTGAATTCCCTGAAGGGATACCTGCTTTCTCTTACAGTATAATGACATGGACTCAGGTTGACTCAAGGAAAGAATTCACACTACATGATTCACTGACACTGCATCCAAGTGGTTTCATCTCAGTCTTATGCCTGCTATTGTAATTTAATTTTTGCCATGCATTTCCACTCAGTGGCTAAGTCTTTCTTTCTTTCTTTCTTTCTTTCTTTCTTTCTTTCTTTCTTTCTTTCTTAATAGAGCATAATTTGACCTAGACAATGCATTTATGTGAATGTGTTTGTGATAGACGAAACAGACCTACCTTTTGAAGTTGTCTGTTTTTTGTGTTGCAGCCAGTTAGCCAGAGTGAATCCTTTCAAACTGTGATATGTAAAGCAAATGAGAAATGAATGAAATTCAACTGTGTTCATCGAATGTCTGTTTTTGGTAATAAAAAATAAAAGTTATTCTATATTTACGTCAAATGTTAAAATAGTGGTGTTAAAAAGTTCTAGTAGTGGTATATAATATCATGTACAGTATATATACTGTAGATTTAGCAGTACAGCAAACTTTGGGTATATATTCTTGTGACTGACATCTTCATTTCAGATTGCACACTTCCATTAGTATATGACACCAGGCAGTTTATGTTTATATGTGCAGCCAAGGCTGTATGTTTTTTTTTATTTTATTCATGTTTAAAGTAACAAATTATGAACTATAATGAGCTATAAATAAGTATAATGCTGTTATCGACACAGCATACTAACAGTGCAATGACCTTCTCGCTGTACCAATAGCACAAGAAGAGTGGATATTAAATCAAAAGTATTTTTTTCTTTTATTTTTACTTGTAATCAAAAATATACCAAAACAAAATGCAAACTGACAAATTGAAAATATACAAAAATTGTTAAAACCCCTTTAATCCAGTACTGAAATAGAATATATGATATGCTTCACATTTAAGTCAGAGGTTCAAGTTTATGTGGAACAAAAAGCCAGTACTGCAATGTTGGCATGTTAAAAAACAAAAGAAACCATCAAAAAGTGGTCCATTTTATATTTACGTAACAGAAAGCATAAAGTGCTTATATACTTTTTTACAATAGTAGAAAATGTCTGAGTTTCTATAAGCACAGCATTAACTATATGCAAATGTAGTATCAATTCATATCCTATTGTTGTTGTGCTTGTAATGAATGATAGCCAATTTTCAGTGAATTGAAATAACTTAAATACTTGAGTTTTAGAATTGTATCCATTATCAGTCCAATTTATAAACTGCCACTATTCTGTTACTCTGATTCCACAAAGTCAGATTAGAGTTGCTAGCATAGTGTAACATGTATGTATTTAGGATATGCATTGTGAACAAGGAGAGAATGTGCAAAACTCACAAAAGTTTTAAATCCAGGAGTCCAAAGTGGTTGGGATAGCAGCACTAAATTTTTTATCATCGTGCCTCTTTGAGAATGGCCGAAATCTTTAGAGCAGATACCATGCAGTATTGTTACATTTTTTATAGATCAGGTAAAGGAAAATTCTTCACACTTTTACTCATAAAGTCTAAATGGTAATATCTACTGCGCGGATTTAAAAAAAAAAAACACCTTTTAATAAAATGTTGCCATCCACACAGGATTAAAAAAAACATTCAAGGTCATTGTCAACGTACGTAATTCTGCTTGTCTAAAGGGGTGTATAGTCCTCTCTTGCTATGGCAAATATCAGTGAAATAAAAAGTTCTGAAGTAAAGTGCTTTTAAGAAACGAGTCATAAGTGGATTTATTTGGTTTTGTGAAATGTGGTCAAACATTTACTTTGATCAGATGGCCCTTATGTCAATCAGGTATATGTTTAATGTATTATATTTCAGCATCAGAATTGAAAAATGTGGCTGCACATAGTGCACTTTCAAATGTTTTGCTTTTGCATACTCCACCAGGCAGTTAATGTATTCTGAATGGCATTGGTTGTGCATTTTCCACTTAGCGTATTGTTTTTTTCTGAAAATATTTGAAGGGTGGATGTTTGATTCATTCATTTACTGTATATGGATTCCATTTATGAATAGGCTTCTAAACGTTTCTGCTAATACCAAATATTGTGTTCTTGGCTAATTGATATGATTTACTTTTCTGCCTTATGACTTCTTTGTTACTAAATATACAGTACAATGAATTCTACTTTGTGTTGAAGTATTCAAAAAGAAAATAAAGCTAATACAGAAGTAGATCTTGGAACAGAACAATGATGCAAATGCACATTCAGACTTAAGGTAGAATGACTGGAAATTATGAACGTCAGGATTTTTGAATGACCACATCAAAGTCCATACTGAAAAACTATAAGAAACTTCTGGTACATGTCTCAGTTCAAGCAGTCCTGTAAGAACAAATTGGCCAGAGCAACTAAACAGAGTGTGAATGAGAAGCTATTACTGCACAGCAGATAAGGCAAATTGGTGAATCAAGCACTTGTTAAGCACTTTCTGGACTTGATTAAATGTTGGCTGATGTTTATCTTTAAATAATAATGGAAAAATGAAACATTTCAGTTGTAAAGTTACATTTATTTACTGTTAGTAGTAAGTGTTGGTTAAATATATCTAAATATGTTAAACCATGCAATCATAAGGGGGCATAAAATGTATTATTTTCTACCATGCTTTATGTATGTATTTTTATTATTTTCCAGAATTAGAACCCTGGGTTTTTTTCAGAGGAGCAGAATATCTATTTTCGATGTTGGATCTTCCTTGGGATGATGCTGCTTTGGTTTGTAAGCTTTTAGGTTCTGACTTGGTATCCATACATACACCTGAAGAACATGCTTTCCTTCTTGGTAGAATTAAAAAGGTAAGTTACAGCAGAGAGAAACATTTTACAGTACATTAATCAAACAAAAATGAAAAATAATCAAACAAGTGGTTATGGTACAAGTACTTCAAATATTCATTATTTGTCAATGTATTTAAACTGTAATAATCAGTTGGAAGGTGCATTCAATAGAAATTACAATTAGTGTGAACATGCCCTGATACCTGCTTGTTAATGAAGCAATATTGCTAAAAGATAGTGTGCTTTAATATTTGATATTTAATGGCATTTGCTTTTAAAACAATGTAACTACTGTTTGTCTTTGTAGTCATTTCCAAATAAAGAAAGGATATGGATTGGATTGTCCAAAGATTTAAGCAGCTCTCAGTTTCGGTAAGTATAGCCATTGGTGTCAAAATGATATGAGGGAATTTGAAGGAATTTCTCCATGTATTTACTAATTGTATATGTTGAATACAGCTGGATGGATGGCTCTCCTGTTGAGTATGAAAACTGGGGAGCTATGAATTTTCTACAGTTGCCAATGAAGAATGATATATGTGTCTCAATGTCAACACAGACAGGTAAGAAAGTGGTGTTTGAGTTTATCTGTTCTGATATCCATGTTTATCTTCATTAGCATACACTATTTAATCAAAGACATGACTGCTCTGAATTAAAGTTTACAAAAATGTTTTCTCAAAATGTCCCCTGCTTGAGACTTTGTTTTCTTCAAACATGTTCAATAGGGCCACACTGGTAAATAGTTTAAGAATCACTAATGTTACTTAAATTGCAATTAGATGTGATAAAAAGAAAGCACTGTACTTATTTTATCTAAATGAGTCACACAGAATATAATAAGTGAATATACATTTTAAGTAAGTATATGCACTATGTGGCCAAAAGTATGTGGATACCTCTCCATTTATTGAGCTCCAGTGTTTGAACTGCACCCATTGTAAGGAGGTGCACAAAATCAAGCACTGTGCATCGGGAGCTTCCTTAAATGGGTTTCCGTGGCCAAGCAACTGCACACATGCTTAAGATCATTATGTGCAATGCCAAGCATTCAGCTTGAGTGGTTTAAATTGGACTCTGGACAAATTGAAATGTGTTCTCTAGAGTAATGAATCACACTTCACTAACTGGCAGGCTGAAGGAGAAGTTGGGTTTGGCAGATGCATGGGGAAGGCTATCTTCCAGACTGCAGATTACCTACTGTAAAAAGTATGGTGAAGTAGGGATAACAGCCTGGGGCTGTTTTTTAGGGTTTGGGGCTAGGCTCCTTTGTATAGATAAAATGTATTATTATTATCAGTGAAGGGTACTGTTATTACTACAGCAAAAAAGCTGTTTTAGACAATTGTGCACCTCCAACTTGGTGGCAACAGTTTGGGGAAGGCCTTTTTGGCTCCAGCAAGATTGCCTCAATGCACAAAGCCATATCCATAGACATGGTTGAACAAGTTTTGTGCGGAGGAACTTGAGTGTCCTGCACAGAGCTCTGATCTTAACCCTATTGAACACCTGTGCGGGTCAGGTCTTCTTATTCTTCATCAGTACCTCACCTTACAAATGTTCTTTTGGCTGAATGGGCACAAATTCCCACAGATACACTCCATATTTTTGTGGAAACCTTCCCAGAAGAGTAGACGCTATTACAGCCACAAAGGAGGAGGCAACTCCATATTAGTGCCCATCGTTTTGAAATGGAATGTACACCAAGCACATATACTGTACATGTGACGGTCAGGTCTCCCAAATGTTTGGCCATAGTGTATAGAATTATTAAGTACATAATTTTATTCAATTCAGTTACTTGTAGAGGTTGTTGCTCACTTCCCCAAATTTAGTAGCTCTTTAAAAGTATATTGTAGCATGTTTTGTAAAGAAGCCACAGTGCTCCTACATTCTTTTCTTTAAAACAAGTGTAGCTTTATAGTAATAAACTTAATTTAAATGAATTTCACAGGTACCTACAACCATTAAATGACCAAATGCAGGGAGCTTGACTAATACTCATTCCTTACTAAGGAACAATAAATGATGTAGTAGGTCTGTATTTACAGTACCAATAATTATGGGTAATTATTTATTTTTGTGTGGGGCATTTAAAAAAAATGCTTTCAAACAATTATGAGCTTACTAGAAAGTCTTACATCTTCTTTGAAGATTCCATGTATTATAGTCATGTGATGCATAAGTAATAACATAGAATTTTATTAAAATATAAACAATCAAAATAAAGACAATAAACTATTTGTATAAAGTGAAAGTCTTAGTTTGACATCAGACAGGTATGATCAACTTGTCTTGCAAACTCATAGTGGATACACAATACATAGGCCTCCTTCCTCATCTCTCTATATATAAAATCCAACGTCTTCTGTCTGTAGGTCTGTCCGCTTTTCATGAGAGAACTACTTAACGGATTTAGATTAGTTTTTTTACTACAATTTGCTTGAACATTCCGGTTGATTTTGTGACTTCTCTCATTGTGCTATGTATCATAGTTCGCTTGTGGTACCGATTTATTTGTGCAAATCCAAGAGACACACAGTGGGCCGAGAGGAGGGGGGCAGGGCCCACCTCACTCATTCGCCAGCCTTGGGGCGTAACCTAACCTCCGCTTAGCTAGCGAACAAAAAAACTACTTAGTAGATTTAGATCAGGTTTTTTTTCAAGAATTTGCTTGAACATTCCGGTCGATTTTGCAATTCCTCTCATTGCGCTAAGAATCATAATTTGCTTGCAGGAGTGATATATTTGCGCTAATCCAAGACAGAGGCTTTGGGCCAAGGGGAGGGGGAAGCGTGACATCAGGAGTGGGGAGCTGGGCAGGGCCCTCCTCACTGTCCTGTATCACTACTATGTGGATGGAGCCGCAGGGGATGGCTAGTCTTCTTATAACTTATTGCATTCAGTCCTCTTACCTGTATGTACTGTACCTGTAACCATCCCTGTAACCAGCTATATCTGAAGGTACTAGGAATGACACCAGCATGTTTATTTTATTAAGAAACATTAGTTTTAAATATAAGACCCTAAAATATTGACAGTACTGTAGTCTTTAAATTTATAGTTTCCTTCAAAGTGTAGTCAAATGTTTTCATTTCCTTTATCTAGAAAGCTTAGACATTACTGTTTTTGTTTCTACCCAAAAGGTCAGTGGGCTGAAGATAAATGCAGTAGAATTCAATTTTATGCCTGTAAGCGCCAAACAGTATCTGTTGTGGAAATACCCAGAGAACCACACTTAATAGGAGGCTGTCCTGAAAGATGGCTATATTTTGGCCACAAGGTTAGTTTTAAAATTTGGCTTCCTCCATTCCACTATGGTTGATTTTGAGAGTATTTAAAAAAAATGTTTTCATATTTAACTTCTTTACTCATAGCATTTTATGCAGATTAAGAGATACTTGTTTTTCCTTAAGGGTTATAAAATGACAGAGCTGAACGTTGACACTGGCCTTGCAATAGGGCCTTATACTGTTTCACCTCATTCTTGGTACTATAAATATCATAGAATGAGGTCCTAACATAAATGATTATTTCTGTGAGTACAGCCAGAAACAACATGAAATGTTCCAATCTTCTTAACGGATAATTTGTTATTTTTCAAGTCAAAAGTTATTTCTTCACAGTAATGGTGTATATTAATTTCACACTTAAAATTGTGTGTGAAAGTAGAGCATTTTTTTTAATTAAAAAAAATTACCTAGCCTCCTATTTTGCTTTATAGTCGAGGTAAAGGACACTAGGGTCCAACATGAAAACAAAAGCAAAAGTATAGATTCAAGACAACATTTAAAATTAATGAATATGTTAATTTTTTTTTAGCTAATAGTGCTACTGAGTATTGATCTTAGCCTTGAGATTTCAGAACATATTTCAAAACAGAGTATTTATGTCATTTTAGGAAAGGGGGAAAAACGAAAAAAAACTTTTTTGTGAGATTCAGGTATTTAAAAATGAGATTGGCTGTGTACTTTACTTCACTGCTCATCTTCCTCCATAGCACCTTTTAGGGCCAGGGTCAAGCTTTCACCTCAAAGAATTGTCTCCACACAGACATAAGGAAAACATGTAAATACCACGTGGACAATAACCAGACACAGAATGTGAACCTAGGGCACTAGACTGGTAAAGTCTTGTGCTGCCCAGCTCACTCAAAAAAATAATCACAGTCTGCATTTCTAAAAATAGCAGCTAGCCATCACATTATTCCACCATGCCCATTTTTGATAACGGAATCATGAGGGATGACATGGAGATACTTCATGTGTGGTTTGAGAGAAGTAGCTAGTGTTTGAGGCTGAGCACTTCCCTTTGAAATTGAAGAGAGCATAATGATATTTTTAGGTATTTCATTAAATGTTGTTGGATTTTATTAACCTGAATGCAAAAATATTTTTTAAAATGCATTTGTGCAAATAATTTACTTTTACTATATAGCACAGGAATCAGTTTGATACATTTGAGCATGTGAACTGCAGATTGTAAAGCAATGGTGGAATTAAAAAACAATCTTTGCATCCTCAAATCTTTTTTTTTATTAGTACATAGGTGTATTGTGAACTTCACAATCATTCCACATACAGATCTCTGTGACTCATGGCTCTGTGCAACACACAATGTTAAATCGACTTGTTGTTACAGAGCACCTCTGACTTATACAGAGCCAGTACCATAAGGAGGAAAAAAAAATACACAGTGATGGGAAGAATGTGTGGTATTTTATCAGTCTCTGGGCACTGGTAGGCATTTTTACCTCGATTTTCATTTCCAGTCAGAGACCACAAAGATGGCATAATAACTCTTTGTCTGCAAAACCCAAATTTCAGTCAAATCTATATTGTACAAAGCAAAATGAAAAATACATCCTATTGTGCAGGTGAAGAACGTGGTAGTTCACAATAAGCCTGACAGTTGCAAATCAGCTTACATCTGTGTGTATAAAAAATGCCTTTCCAAATTTAATTTTAAACGACATAATCTCTCTCTCTCTGTTGTTTTTATATGTGTGCATGTGAATAATGAATCTGTTTAATGTATTCATCAATTCATTGTCAAACATCGTTAACCAAATTATAGTGTCATGGCAGGCCTAAGCTGCATATGCTGAACTGGAAGTACAACAGAATGAGGTACTTAAGTATTTGTCTTAGTAAAATGCAGCCAAATGACAAGAGCTCAAAAGAAAAGCTAAATTCCCATCAGTATGTGGCTAAAGATCTAAAAATAGCAGCCAGCAAACTTGTTAGCCATGCCCATTTTTGTCACAAAAAGCCCAAGGGATAGTAGGGAGCAGCCAATCATGTAGTTTGTGAGAAGTGGCCAATGTGTGAAGCTCAGCACTTTCCTTTGAGAAAGAACACGTCATCAGTTTTCCTCTTGTTCTTGTAACTGTGGAAAAAATGAACACACTGATTGCTTATGAAATAAATATCTGCATTGCCATTTTCAAAGGTTAAACATCCTGCAAATAAGTTTCTGTCTGATGTATTCAGCAACATTTATTTCTATAGCATATTTTCATACAAAGAATGTATTGTTACATTCTTCAAATATTTATGTATAATATATGAATACAAAATTATTCAAAATGGACATCTTGATATAGTTTTGATATTTTCTTGTATGATAATCTCTAAATATTATTAAGCAATATAAATATCAAAGTAAACTACAGTATCGTAATTATTATAATAGCATTGGGCTATTACAAAACTTTGTAAAAATATGCAGATATTGTACATAAAACTTAAAACGTTTGTGTATTTATTATTTCATAACAGTGCATTTTCTTGCATTCCCCAAAAAGACGTGAAGAACTAAAAACCTGGAATGAAGCACAACTCTTCTGCAAATCACATGAAGCATCACTTGTTTCTATAAATAATGAGATAGAACAAGGTAATTTTAAAAGAAATATTTTGTTTCTTCGTTTTTTTTATAAAGCTAATAAAGAAAATCTTCATATTTAAACCTGAGCTCTTTATTTGATACTTTATTTAAAGGGTTTAATTTAACTGGTGTATGTATGACTCTGTAGTAAGGGATTGTAGTCTAGTATTTCTTTCTATGCTAGTTAATCTTATGGACATTTTTAGTGAACATAATTACATTTACATGAGTTGAAATCAAGCCGTGTAAATCCTCTTCTAAAATATTATGTGATTTTTGAGATAGATGATGGTATGGATGAAAGTAAACTCGTACAGAAATGTGGCATATGAAAAATATTTAAAACCTAAACTTTGTGCTAAAAGAATGTGAACAACAGGGGTATCTCCATTTTCAGGATCAAGACTATAACCATACAACAAAAGTTTCTGGCTCAAAAGACTTTTTATTTAACCAAATGTTGTCTTACTGTATACATCTCCAGAAGATACTTGTTAGTACGATACAGACAATAGTCCATTTTTTTTATCCTCCTCCCACACTCCAGGAGAGTGTTGTCCTCCTACAGTCCCAACTCTGAATTCTCTGGGTGAAGAGGAGTGACCTCTAGTAAAGTTAGACTTGGGAGTACTTCCAGTACATAACACGCATACCTCAGAATCACTTCCATTTCAGAAGCTGTCTGAGATCTTTTTAGCGGCCCCTAAGGTCCCAGGCAAGGGTGCTCACTCCAGCTGCATATCTCGTGTAGCCTTGTGGGAGTCCATACTAGTGTATTGGGGAGAACATATTTTCCCAGGAGTGTTAAGCAGTACCTTTCTATATATCAATCGAACATGTAGTGCCTTTCAAGTCTATCTATTTGTCGAAATAAGACCTAGGGGTGAGAAGTTATGCCCATTTGTGAACACCTTTGCTGCTTCACAATATGTAACAGCTATGCACTGTAATATTTGTATTGATTCTCAATGTAGGTTTTATATAAGGCTAGAAACACATGAAAAGTGTAAAAATAATTAAACAATAATTAAGTAAGATAAAATAAAAACATGCAAAGTTGGTTTCATGCTGTGACTGTTAAGCTAATGATTTGTTTGGATTTTGTTAGAAAATAAACCTAAGACTTTAATTTATTTTGCTAACATTAGGAAGAGAAAAGTTGCAAACTATATCATGTGTTCCTTTTGTAACAAAAATAAATAAATGTTTTTTAGTGATTATGGGAAAAAATATGACGAAACAACTGTATCATTAAAGTAGTATTGATTTCTTTATTCATCTAGTAAAAGAAATTTGATTTGTAACTGGTTTCTGGTTTTATGTTTGTGTATTTGAAATAAGAATGTTCAAATAATTGTAAGGCAGCATGGTGGCTTAGTGGTTAAGGCTGCTTCCTTAAAACTCCAAGGTTTAATTTCCAGACCCAGAAACTGTCTGTGTGGAGCCTGGACATTTTTCCGATGCCTGCATCAGTTGCCACAGTTATCCTTCCAAGTCCTAAAGACATAGAGTTTAGGTTGTCTGACAGCTATAAATTTACCCTGTCTGTGTTTGCATGCAGGAGTATGTTTTGCAATAGAGTTGTGTATCACTCACAGCTTTTTCCTGCTTTGTGTCCGAAAAAGCCAGACAGGTAGTGGATCCTTGTGATCCTAAACTGGATAAATGAGTTAGAAATTGGAAGGGTGAATGGATGGATAGAATTGTATACCATTGGCAAAAGTAGGTGATACCTGAAGTTAAACACAAGATACAGCATTCTGAAAGCAGTTAGGGCATTAATCCTAAAGTTATCATCCTAGGATAGTGAATTTCTCTAAATGTTCATGTTGGTTTCTAATTAAATACAGTATGATTCAGGCACCAATTTTTAAATTTAAAGTCGTGTATTTACTTTAAGGTCTGTCTCTATATTTAAAAAGTGTCCACATTTCAAAACTAACTCCAGTAAATCCTTGAATTCAAAAATAATAAGCATGAGCAGTTTTAAATAACTTTAACACTTTATTTTTATTTATTTTGTGCTATATACTATTTTTTGATTCATTAGTACTGTTTTTTCAAATACAGCTTTTTTGACAATGTTGCTGATTGAAACAGATACAAGTGTCTGGATTGGTCTTCAAAATAATGAGCCTCCAAAATGGGTGAATGGAAAGCCTGTTATTTATACAAACTGGTCCCCAGTAGAACCAGACAATTTAGATTATGTAAGTATCTTTACATTAAACTATGCTGTAATATTTCAATTTTAGAACCAAACCAAAATGAAAGTTTGTTTTTTCTCTTTCATGTTCTATAAAATCGAATGATTTGAAGTCCAGTTTAAAATGTTTTTTAATTCTAGAATTTCCATTTAAGCTCTGTTCCTTCATGTAGTATCTATTACAGAACACTCTTGCTCACTTAACCACATTGACTTAAACTAAGGCTGTTCAGAGTCTCAAGTTAAGCCAACACCCACATTTTTGAATGCAAAAGGAAAACCAGATTATCCAACCAGATACAAAAAGCAGTGAACAGACTGGGGTTTGAGCTTTGTTTCTTCGAGCAATGACTCAACAGTATTAACTACTGTGCCACTGTGCTGCCATCTGCAAAGAGTTACACTACTTATGTTTCTCTCTTATGTATTGTTATATTTTTCAGCACCTTGGTTTTACAGCTTTTTAATGTTAACCTTTGATATTATTTGATTATCAATACAGGGTGTGGATGTTAGGAATGGCACGAGTAATTACCAAGATGTTCTGCAATGCACTTTGATGTCTAATAATCATATCTACCATTTAACTGGCAAGTGGTATCATGAAGATTGTGAAGCGTATAAGCATGGATTAATATGTCAAAAAGATCAAGGTTAGTGTCAATCTTTGTGAAAATGTTTAAAATTACTTGAAAATGAAATGACTGTGATTATGTATTTTATACATTTAGAATGAGCAGTATCACATTATGAATTGTTTATAACTAATAATTTTTGTATGGCTGTTGTGACCAAAATGCCAAATGAAGAAAACTGCAAAATATTGTAACTGAAATGCTCATCTTTGCCATTATTAAGCTGTAACATATAATAGTAGTATGTACAATTAGTATGACATACTGATGAGCTCTTAATTGGGATTTAAGAAGTTCAGAAATGTTATAGAAAATAAGATACGATCTTGATTCATCAAGTTTATTTGGTTAAAATATAACTAAGCTATCCTTATGTCTTATGAGGGTTTTAGGGTCTCTGCTACAATTTGATTGTTTGATTTGCGGTATAGCGGGTCCATGGTTTCAAGAAAAAGGGCCGGGTTTTAAATCTGTATAGCCGTGTCATTCTCCGTGGGCGCAATCGCACGACCGCGGGGAGTTAGTGAGGTAATTGGAGTGAGTCGCACCTGCACGTGTGGGTGCGGTCGTTCTTGATTGCTTCATTGGCTTCCTGCGGTGTGTGATTAAGGTGCTGTGCCCACGGAGGCGTGTGTTGGTATGTGTGTGTATGTATATATGTATATATATATATATATATATACAGTGGAACCTCGAGATACGATCACCTCCGTATATGAGAAATTCAAAATACGAGGAAAATATGAGCGAAAAATTCAGATCTAAATGCGAGCATTGGCTCGCGTAACGAGCCACGACCCAAGCTGTGGGTATAGCTCGCGGCTTAGCGAGGGGGCGTGGTAGCAGTTGCGAGCCGCGATCTGCAGTGTCTGCGTTTCTCACTTAAGTGCACAGGTGGGAAACTGCTCACATCCATGATTGTTCCTGTGGCTGATGGGCTGCAGCTGCCATGTCCTCCCTGCATATATAGAGAAGCGCGAGCCGGTTAAGGGGGAGAAGAAGAGAGAGAGAGAGAGAGAGAGCAGGCAGGAAGTCGATGCGGGAGAGCGAGTGAGTGCAGGCTCGCGTGTAGCTGAACAGACGAGCCAAACAGCTGAAGCAGGACGGTGTAGAGAAGGTCAGCTGCATTAAGAGTGTCTCGCCTGTTGCAGAGCCCGCAGGTGAGACGCTAACAGAGAAGAAACACCGGGGATTGTCATCTTGTGTATTTTAAACCTCCACTTCACAACTGTTTTAAGGATTATTTATTTAAAGATTTATTGAATGCTCTACTGCACTTTAGACACCTGTTTTGATTCTTTTAATAATCAGTTATATTATTTACCAGTGTTATTTATTAAAGGTAGACTACAGTATATATAATTTATCAGTGTTATTTGTTAGGAAAATTGATTTTTATGTTAATATATTTGGGGTGCGGAACGGATTAACTGGATTTCCATTTTTTTCAATGGGGAAGTTTGTTCTAGATACGAGAAATTCGCTATACAAGCTCAGTGCTGGAACGAATTAAACTCGTATCTAGAGGTTCCACTGTATATATATATGGGTCAACACCAGAGAAAGGAAAAATGTATAGAGAGATCGATCGATGGAGGTGAAGTAAACAAAGGTTAAAGTAAGTGAATGAATAGCAGTCTTAGCAGGAGGATCTGGGCACCTGGAAAGTGGAGACACCACGAGCTGGGGCCCCGCACAGGAGCGTTAGTCAGTTGCGCTCTAGGGGATAGTTTGCCCCACTGAAAACAAGCGAGTGGGGTGAGCAGAGAAGTGTCCTTCCGTGGGATCTGAGGAGCGACTGCGCGAAAGATCAAGGGAGGAGAGCTGACCTCGACGGTCTGGTAGTGACGTCCGGAAGGAGGCCAAGACGGAGGTTAGCTGAAGAAGCTCGTGGCTGTTGGTCTGTGCCGGCTGCGAGTAATGGGTGAGCCGGGGAGAAAGAGACGGAGGTGGGCCGGAGAGTAAAGGGAGTGAGAGGCTGCATTTTAACCTCGAGTTTTAAAGGATTTATTTATTTGATGGTTTTTATCCCCACTGGACACTTGTTTTAAGGATTTATTTATTGAACTTGATGCACTGCACTTTTTGTTTTGATGATTGTTTTAATAAAAGCACTTAAGCACTTTTTGAATATATCCCCTGGCTTCATGTGAGATTTGTCCCCATTTGTCAGCTCATCTCGATGACATTACTGACGGTGTTGGGTTCAGGACTCCCATAAGGACGTTGAGAGCATGAAGAGAATCTGCATCATCACATGATTTATTTATTACATACTGTATTTGTTTGATTTTTGCATGAAGGCGAGCTTTGTATTTGCATATTGATTGTACTTCCCCATAATTCCCACAAGGAATCTGAGGAAAATGGTTTACTGTTTAACTGAAAAAATGGTCCTGAGTAAAATTTAGTGATATTTTGTTTTTTATTTTAAAACCTAGATTAGACCTTGACATAGCCAATTCTAGCCAGAACTAGTTGGCTATTTTCATTTAAATTGCAATTGTATGACATATAAATTATACCTAGAAATGCCATTCTTTGCACAGATACTGGTGTTACCATGTTTTTGGAGCAATGTGGTCACAATTATATATGCATTCCAGACTTTATCTTACTTGCATATGACTTTCAGCAAAATACCCTGTGGTATATGCTAAATGGCTTTTGTGACATAGTTTAGCATATTTTTTCCATTTAACCACATCGGTTGGATGATTAAAATAGGTGTGTTAATGTGAGCATCTGAATTCTAAAAGGAATATGCTTTGTGCACAGCAGGTGTGTACAACATATGTCTTATTTATTATTAATGGACCATTTGCTTACATGTGGCATTTTACAGTTGTCTACATTAAACTTCATTTTAAAAGTTGAACCAATTTTTATGGTTGCTCAGGTCTTACAGGAATTTGTTAATGCCTTCTTTTTAACTTAAGTTTTGGTATCATCTGTAAACTTCACATGCATATTTGCTATGCCACTATTTATGTCCACCTATACATTTTCAGGACTTGCTTTTATTCAAGTACAGTGTTAGTAAGAGCTAGAGCCTTTATCATTCAGCATGAAGTGGAAGACAAGAACCCACACTAGACAAGGTACCAGTCCATCTCAGAATATACAATCGTGTCATTATTTATAAGTTGAAAAAGTACTGGTCCTGGTACATAACCTTTAAAGACCTAACCCCATGTAGCACATTTTCATAGGATGCAGTGGTCATGGGTGATGTTACCTTTCCAAACATTGGTTCGGAATCCCCAGTTGGGAATACAAAAGAAAAAACTGAAATGGTGCAGATGGCAAATGACTGTTTTTTCACCCAGTTCATCTCAAGCCCAACACATGGTGACACCTGTCTAGTTCTTATCTTTTCAAACAATAAAGACAGAGTAACAAGAACAAAAGTTACTGATACTTTAAGTAACAGTGATCACAACATGGTAAAATTTGAGATAATCTTTGAAAACACACAAATGTACACCAAAACAATTACTTATAGCTTTGTGGAAAGCAGATTTTATGGGGACGCGGAAGAATGTACAAAACATTAAATGGGAAAGTAAAAACTTAGCAACTATAAATGACAGTTGATGTCACTTCAGAGATCTTCTAATCCAGGCTCATAATAAATTTAATCTGAAAAGCAATAAAACAAAAGACTGAAAATCAGCCACAATTAATAAATAGGAGCATTATTAAAAAACTAAAACTGAAAAGATCAATGTACAAGAAAAAAAAAAAAAAGTCACATAATTCTGACATAGAGGAATACCAAAACCTACATAAAGAGATAAAAAAAGTGAAATCTCAAAAGAGCAACTGAAATAAAAATTGCTAGAGAAGCCAAAACAACCAGCAAGCAATTTTTTCAGTATTGCTCCAGTGAAAAGATGATGAGAATTTAAGAAACCTTAGGGGCATGAAATGAACTGAACAAATATTTCACCCAGGTATCTTAAAAGGGAGAAATAATAATAACAATTCATTACATTTATATAGCGCTTTTCTCAGTACTCAAAGCGCTATCCACACAGGGAGGAACCGGGAAGCGAACCCACAATCTTCCACAGTCTCCTTACTGCAAAGCAGCAGCACTACCACTGTGCCACCTGTGAGGACTAGGTGTAATGGCTCATGCAGAAGTAAAAACAAACTCTGAGTTCATAGAAGAGTCAGATGTGGTTTCAAGCCCTTAATACGTTGAAGACCAATAAAACCCCTGGATCTGATGGGACCTTATTGTTGTAAGGGACTGCTGGCAGTTTATCCTGGCTGGGACACCCCAATAATGGAAGGATGGGGGAAGGCAGCTTATCAAGGACACTGCCTCCCCGAAGAAGATAGATGGCAGCTTCCCTACAGAAGTGCCTCGGATGTCCACAGAGCACTATGGGACTTGGAGTTCTGCAGCACAGCCCTGCTGGGTACTGTGGGTGCTGCCAAGGGACACTGCCAGGGGACACTGTGGGAAGTTGGTGGGAGAACAAATTCACACCTAGCCCGGATGTACTAATGGACTATGACTACAGAAGCTCCAAAGTACTTCCGGGCTGATTAAAACTTGAATTCTCCAGCTGACCCAGAAGTGCTGGCAAGTCACATGGGAGGAAGAACAGAAGCACTTCAGGGTCAAGGACTATTTAAAGAACTGTTGGAGACCCAGCAAGTGAGCCGGAGTTGGGAGGTAGAGGACAGAGCTTGCTGTGAGGTGTGGAGGAGAAAATTGTGTGATTAATACTGTAATTATTTACCTGTTTATTGTGGTGGAGGTGCTTTGGGCACTATTTACTTGAAAAGAAGAAATTAAACTGCTTCTTGGTGTTTTTAAAACATGTTGTCAGTGTCTGTGTGTCGAGTTAAGCTCTGGTATAGCACCATCTAGTGTTACATTGTATTGAAAGAAATGAAAGACATCATCTATAAACCCTTATTAGGCAGCAGTCACTTCAGAAAGGAGAAGTACCTGAGGACTGCAAAGTTGCAAATGTGACTCCAATCTACAAGAAATGAGACAAAATGGATCCTAGTAATATTAGGCCATGCACAATTATAGAAACTATAATAAGAAATCAATTAGAAAATGACCTAAACAAAAATAATTTTCTAAATAGCAGCCACCATGGGTTTATAAGAGGAAGTCCTGCCAAACCAGTGTTTCAGATTTTTTTGAAGAAGCAAAAGGAATTATTAAGAAAAACAAAGCATATGACATAATTTACCTAGACTTTCAAATAGCTGTTCATACAGTCCCTCACCAAAGATTAATTCTGAAACTAGAAACTGTAGGTATCAGAGGTAATCTACTAACTTGGATATCTAGTTGGTTAACCAACAGGAGACAAAGAGTACAGATAAGAGGAGAATGCTGTACATGGAGTTAGTAAAATTGTGAAATTCACAGATGACACTAAAATTGTAGGGATGGCAGACACTAAGGAGGCAACAAAAAGAGTTCAGAAATACATGGAAAATGCAGTTTAATGTAGAAAAGTGCAACATGCTACACATGGGCTATAGGAACATCAGTTACAAATAGAAGATGGCAAAAACTGTTATACAGCAAGCAACCTCTGAAAATAATTTAGGGTTATACGTTGACACAGCATTTTCATTGACTAAGCAATGCCCAGAAGAATATAAAAGGCAAAAAAATGTTAGTTTATATTATAAAAACTATTATATTTAAGTCATTGGATATTATGTTTCAACTACATAATGCACGTAAGACTGCATCTGGAGTATTTTGTGAAGTTCTGGTCACCATGGTACAAGAAAGACTTGAAGCTGTACTGAAGAGAGCAACCAGGTGAGTTCCAGGACATAAGGACTTGGCCTACTCTGACAGAGAATTAAACCTGTTTAATCTTGAGCAAAGGAGACTGTGTGGGGACCTAATCCAGGTATTTAAAATCCTCTGTGAAAATTAAGAGGAACTGCATTTAAAACTGAAGCCAGAAAACATTTCTTTATGTAGTGACTTGCGAGAATTTCGAACAGACTACCAAGACACATAGTTGAAGCAGACACTTTGACAGCCTTTAAAAAGAATCTGGATGGGATATTGGGATAGCTTAACTATTAGCTAAACAAATGGGCCTGATGGACTGAATGGTGTCATTTCATTTGTCACATTTCTTATGTTTTTTATGTTCCTGTTGTTTTATTATCTGCACTTTTGCCTATTGATCAGTTCACAATTTGTTTTCATAATTTATAATAAATGCCATTAGTTTCTAACATCAGGATATGGAGATTAACCAAAATCTGTTCCTGTTTCAACTTTAGGATTTAAAAATATTTTTTAATCTACTTAAAATAAATAAATGGAAATCCTAAAAGCACAATGGGCAACTGAGCAACAACATTGTACTTCAATTCTTTCATGGCTGTTTGACACAAAACATAACTGTGAATTTCATCAATTTGATGCTTAATCCTGTTCAGGGTCTGGAACAACCCAAGTCTTATCTGGGCAGCATTGGGCACAGCCCTGGATAAGGTACCAGTCCATCACAGGACCCTCCATTCATTCATTCACACTCAGATAAGACCCATTTAGAGAGACTAATTAATCTGACCCACATATCTTTGGGAATGTTCCAGAAAAACTGACATGGGGAGAACATATAGACTCCATGCAAACAATGACCACTAATACTAATGCAGCAAGGATCAAACTTTGTCTCAATGAGTATTATCTACATTGTGTTTTAATTCTGCCTACTCTGCATATTTGTTGTGTTTTTTTATGTGGGGTTTTGCTTATTTCTTTTAACAGACCCATCAAAGGCACCAGCCCATCAAATATTTTTTCATCCTCTACCTGACAGTATTGAATATGGAAATCGAAGTTATAGAATTCTCCATGGGAACATGACCTGGTACCAGGCTCTAAATAAATGCTTGGAAAAAGACTCTGAGCTAGTAAGCATATCTGATGCCTTCCACCAGTCTTTTCTTACTGTTGTTGTGAATAAACTGGGCTACCCTCACTGGATTGGACTTTCAAGCCAAGAAGTATGTATACAGGACCTATATCTGTTTTTCAGTGCATGTTATACTTGGTATAGATAACATAAAACAACAATATACTCTTGAAGCAAAATATGATTACTTAAAAGAGTATTAATATGTAGATCTGTTGCTGCTGCTGAGGTCTTAAAAGGGACTAATGAATCAAAACATCAAAAAACCAGAAAGGGTCCAGAGGTTTACACATGCCTCTTTCATTTTTAGAAAATATATAGCAATTCTTCATTAAAACATGCATTGATTTAATTTTTAAATTTTTACCATGCAAAGGCTGTCTGGGCTTCTTTTAGCTTAAATATTTAGTAAAATGTCATTTGGATGAGGGGTGGCAAAACGTATGCATCATATTTGTGTATGGGGTACCTCTATATGGCACTATTATCCAAAATAAGAAGTACCTACATATTTTTTTTTTAAATAAAAAAATGTTTTAATTTATAAAAACATGCAAGGGATAGATAATTAAAGGGAGAATTCAAAGTACCTCATATAGTATAGGAATTAGACATGTAACTACCCTAAGGAAACTGAATTATATCTGGCCTCTTACTTTTATGGGGAGTGGCTCCCTCATTGCTCAAACATGGCACTACAAGCACTACAACACTTTGTCATCCATTTCACAGTCTCTGACACCTACACTTTCCCCACTGTTGAGCTTTTGCCCTAGCTCACCTCCTGACTCCACTGTAAGGAGATCACTGGTAGGCAGAAGCCTGCCACTCTAACTCCTCAGCACAGACTAGTGGAGAATAAACATTATTGATTATGATATGTAGAGAGTGCTCAGCCAGTATCATAAATTTCTTCATTGTCTTTAAGGTTCTGTTGGTCTTTCAGCAGTATTGGATGTTTGCGGTATCTTCTATATTCCTTCCTCTTCTTCATAATGGTGATGGTGTTCCATGATAGTGCTTTTAAGTCCTTTTATATTCAGCATTTAATCAAATGTTCCTGAATTCTGTTGTCAGTGATACTGTATGCTAGTAATAATTATGTACAGTACTTTAAATAACAATTGGCACCAGCAAGTGGCAAGAAAAACACTGCAAGCACACTGGATTTCCAGCTAGCTTGTAATGAAAAGCAGGTCAGACAAATTATTACAAAAAAACTGTAAAATGTAGTTAAATCTGTCCACGAAGCCAGCTGATAACATTCAGACTGTGTTCTCTTACTTCATGACCGTTTTCAATCACTGAAATACAAAACTAGTTGAAAAAAAGAGTTACAGTAAAAAGAAATCATGAGTGATGAGCTGAGAGTTTGGACACAATACTATATAGTTAAACATTTTGTTTTCCCAAAAATGTGTACAGGTTACATTCTTTCATGCTGGTGGATGCTGTACTGGAATCTCTTGGCTTTCATACAAAGCTGCACTGTCTTTTTAGGAACCAAGGCATCAATAAGAGAACAAAGAAATGCAACACTTACTACATATAGCAAAGTGTATGCAATGAATACATCAACATGTGCTGACAAGCAGTGTAATTATAAGGTCTCTAATGAGGGGTCTCATGTAGCCTGCAGGACAGGAAATTGTAAAGAGGCCAATGTTTAAAGATACTAAAAATCAAAAGCCTAATACATTGTTTCTTTGTTAAATGTTTAAAAGAAAAAGAATAAACAAAAACTTTTTTGTTATTTAAATTGACTGAACTATGCAAAAGCAATAAGAAGAGTTTAGATCATGCCCCCTGGCAAGCAAACAAAAGGTGCTGAAAAATGTTATAAAAGGAAATTAAGGAAAGCATAATATCTTTATGAGTATCCAGAGATTCTTACACAAACATAAACAGTGCTTTGGGGCATGAGACAAAAGTACTTAGTGTTGTCTGTCAGTGTTATTAAAAATTATTTATCCAATATTAACTTTTACCATTACAGAAAATGGCAGTGGGAATAATATGACAATAATATCACTCTGTCTTCTTGTGTTCAGTATTTGTACCTGCCATGGATACACTAAATTACCAGTATAATACCATTTCTGTAAACAAATACTATTTAATTTCAAACACAGCTTTACCCTAACTGTAAAATACAGCTCTGCTGTTGTGTTATTTTTATGAAAATGTATGATATACAATTTTATTATTTAAGATGAAATTTTAATGAAATCCACAAAGTTAACCAAAAGCATGCATACTTATTGAAAAGGCAAACAGAAAGAATATTTGGATGCAAAGAAATATTTCTATATCAACTGTACACTGTATTGTATTAGATTGTATTAAATAATAATTTTTTCATTTCAATTAAACAGCAGAACGGAATAAATTATCAGTGGTTGGATGGAAGTGATAGCTTATTTACTCACTGGGGAAGTGAAATCGAAGAAGATGTGTTTACTAACTGTGTTTATATGGACATTGATGGAACCTGGAAACCTGAAGACTGTGAAACACAACTTGGTGGTGCATTGTGCCAAGTTCTTCCTGGTAAGCATAGTCTTTTTAATTTTAACACTTGAAGCACTCTATTAAGTGGTCCTAGAATGTAAAAGAAGCTTAAAATCTCTATATTAAGGTGATAACAGTATTTTGTATTTTCATCCATCCATCCATTTACCAACCCGCTGAATCCGAACACAGGGTCACGGGGGTCTGTTGGAGCTAAACCCAGCCAACACAGGGCACAAGGCAGAAACCAATCCCGGGCAGGGTGCCAACCCACCGCAGTATTTTGTATTTTCTTTACCTTTAATCAGGATACACCATTAACATTTTTCAAGGGATGAATAAAAGAAAAGTAGTTATTTACATTATCAAGAGCTTGATATATTGTACCAAACCTTGTGAATCGTGCCACAAACAGGTTATAAAAAATGCAGCCTTATATTATACCAGCAGAGAGAATCTGGGAGCTCACAAAAGTTTACTGTACCTAGAAGCACACATGAAGATATGGAATGTGCATTACTGCACAGAACTTGTCAGAACACTCTTCAAAGACATTGTAGTATTTAAAAAACCTTTATAAATAAAGATCTATTCAACTAGTTGGCCAGTTTGATGCTCACTACACAGTATATATATATTTATTGAGTTAATGCTGTACTGGTATTTTGGGTGATTAGATTGTCTTCCTTTATAAAGAGCCTAATATTAGTCAAACAATAAGTAACTCATTTGGAAGAAAAGCATTGGCATAAGCACTTTATGGTCAAGGTGACCTGAGCCTATGCCAGAACAGTATGCCAGTACATTGCAGGGACCCACCTATGCTTACTGTTATGGGGAAAATTTAGATTTATTAATTAACCTAACATGTGCATCTTTTGGATATGGAGGAACACCTGAGTACTTCATGAAAAACCCTTAGATACGGATGTGACAGTATGGATAATAGTACAGAGTAATGTGACATATAATAGTTGGAATCTGATTATTATTCTTACAAGTAAGCCCGCGATTCACTAGCGAATCGGACAGCCAAGAATGGCAATCAGTTTCTGTTCCGTCCGATATCTGGATGGATGACATATCATAGAGGGTGGGTGCGTCTGGGGAAATGTCATTTAATTACATAAGCATATCTGTAGTAAAGCGGTCTCGTTTTGTGGAGACGTGATTCCGTTGCCTTTGCGGACACTGACTGCTGGCAGAGTGGAGCACAGCAAGTCCAGTTTACAGGTTGTGGTGTTCGTGTGCCAGCCACTGAGTCTGGGAAGCCGCTGGGTTAGAGTCTGTGACCGTCATGTGATCTATATTACTGGCACAGTGGATTAGAGCAAGTGTAGCTCACAGGTTGTGTTGTTTGGGCGTCACGTACTGACTCTGGGAAGCCACTGCGTTTTGGGAAGCCGCTGCGTTTGACTCTGGGGCGGGCGCCACAGCGCATAATGTTGTGTTATTTGGGCGCCACCTACTGACTCTGGGAAGCCGCTGCCTTTGACTCTGGGGCGGACGCCGCTGCGTTTGACTCTAGACTCTGGGGCGGGCGCCAAACTGAATGACCGTTATGTGTATTCTACATTACTGGCACAGTGGATTAGAACAAGTCGATTCCGTATTGTAATACTGTAATGTGATTCAAATATGCTGTGTAGTCTGGATGTCTGGGGATTCCGTACTGTAATACTGTAATGTGATTCACATATGTGCTGAATCGTTTCGTTTTTGTTTTCTCCGTGGCTGTGTCGTTAGCTACGGGCTCGGATTTGTATTTCCGTTAGTTGAGCTGTTTCGTTTTTGAGCCGTGACTCCTTTGCCTGGGAGCTGTTTTGTGTGCTTCATTTGTCTAGCGGGTGTGTTTTCCCCAGTGGCGATCACACTGGTAGGCGTGTTTTCTGTGGCTGTGTCGTTAGCTATGGGCGGGCTTGTTGCAGTGCGGCGGTGCGTGTGCACTTCGATACGCCCTGCGTCCATAACCTTCGGTTAGTAATATGGATTGTGTGTTCCTTGTCTGTTTCACGTATTTGAAATCAGAGAGAGAGAGAATATGAATATGCTTCCTATTGATTCAGATCACTAGATTCCAACTTAGAACTGTCCCTCGATTCAGATGCTTCATAAGTATAATTAAAATACATTATATTTTATATCGTATAAGATCACTGATATACTATAATAGTACTAGATCAATCATTTCTTCTAATGCAACAACCTGTTAATACTAGAATCCCTGAAGCCTATGAAAAATCTCGTAATCCCGGCCCACCTTAAATCCCTTCGCACCTCTCCATCAGCGTCTTTTGTTTTGTAAACGTGTCAATCAGCACAAGCAGCAAGCAGCCTGCTGTACCATCCACCGCCTTGACAGAACTCAGCTTGGGGAAAAAGTGCTCCCAGCTCAAGCCAAGGCTTTTTTTTTTGCGTGTGAGGTTCCTGGAGTTGTATAGGGTAAATAATACAGTATATCGTTATTTGGAATACATGCATTTCATGTGTGTTCTGTGTCTACAAAGATCTGGGTAAGTGTAACATGAAAGGAAATGCTGAGCACATACAGTACCCAAAGCAGAAATTTTTTCCCATGTTATACTAATAATAACGTGAAGTGTATAATATGTGAAGACGTTAGTCCAAATATCAAATAGACACATGCGCTTTCATTAATTTTTTGATTATATTTGACAATACATTGGATCAATAATATAATGTAGCAATGCTAAATTCACTATGATATATGGGAAATATAAGCTTCCAAGTGAGAAATTTCATAATAATGCCCTTCCAAAAGGTAGGTGTAAGTAGAAGAGTTCAGAAGTAATGTGACCTGTCATCTTATATATAAAATGCAAAGTTGACTGACCTATTCACTCACTTACTCACTCATCAACAAAAACTGTATTTCCTGTTTAGTTAAAAAGTTGAACACAACAGAAAAATTAAATACCACCAAAATCTCAAAAATGCCTTGACGGATCTGATTGAAACTTGGCAATATTAAACAAAAAGAAAATTACTAAAGGGCTCCCCCCAGACAGAACATAGAGGAGATGAACATTGTACATAGTTCACAGTATTATTTCTTTTTACCCATTATTTTCTGTATGATGCTTCTAACATTCAGTTCATTGCACTGGCCACTTAGATGTGCAGCTTGTAAATGTCAGTTCAGCATGTAATAACTTAAAGGAAACCACAATTCAGTGTATATTGGTTTTGATGTAAATCCTCCAAAACTTTGCAATGAAAGCCAAGTCACTAGGAAAAGCAAGAATAGATCTACAGCAGGAATATCTTTCTCATGTGCAATTGTATGTAGCTTGTTGAAGAGCGGGAGGCAAAGTGGCACAGTGGTAGTGCTGCTGCCTTTCAGTAAAGAGACCAAGGGTGTGCGTTCCGGGTCCTCAGAACATGGAGTCTGCATTTTCTCCCCATGTCTACATGGGTTGTCAGGCACAGTCCGGAGACATACAGGTTAGATGGGTTGGTGACACTATATTGGCCGTGGTGTGTGTATGTGTTTATCCTGCGGAGAGCTGGCAGCCTATCCAGGGATTGTTCCTGACTTGCAGTCTATGTTTTCTGGGTTAAGCTCCAGCTCCCCACAACACTGTGTGGTATGTCCAAGAGTAAGCTGCTCCAGTGAACAAACAATATAAGCACCAAAGAGGGGAAAAAACATTATACAGAAAAGTTATTTAGTTAGTGCTTCTGATACATCTGATTAGCATTTGGCAGTATAACTGAGGCTCATTGTCTTAGGAAATTGCCTGGGCAAAGCAGTAACACAGCTAGTTTTTGTATAAAATAATGAAATAATCATCTCAACCAGAATGAGAACAATATCAGCATTTAGCAGGTACAATTTATTTGGTGAAATGCAGTATTTTCTTTCCAAAGCATATTACCACATACAGTATACCAAGCATTGTTTTTTCACATTAATCAAGCATCCCTACACCAGGTACTGATGAATAGGGAAACATCAAATTCATGGCTCAAGGCCTTCGTTTCAGAATGTGCAGTCAGTTACAAGAAACTGGAAGGTAAACCCCACTTAGCATTACTGAAATGTATAATTTAATGATATAGCCAAACCCCAAAAACTGAAATATTCTTTTCTTTACTAAAAAAAATGATTTCGTACATAGCTTAAAAATGAATAGGCTAGCAGTGGCAATTGAACAGACTGCTTGTGCAAAGATGGCTAATGGTAACGTATGTAAAAGCATACATCTGCAATAATTTTCTTTTAGCTCTCTTTATGTGAATGTACCAGATATTAAAAATGCAGAAAAGCATTTTTGATAGAAATTTACCTAGTTTTTCACAACTTTTCAGATGTATGATACTGAAGGTGAGCTGCCCTTTGCTTACCTGTTGCCACAGATTGTGCATTCCTTACAATCGCTTATTAGTACTAGTTGGGGGCTAACATTTCATTAATATACAGTATATGAAATGTACTGGCTAATATTAATTATTATTCTAATAGTACACCTCTATACAACTTTAACAATCAAATCACGCAATATGAAAAACTGAAAATGACATTCATAAGAATAGACGCAGTATGGTAAACTCCTGCCTATTTATGGTATGCAGAGCTAAAATTAGTCACATTTTTTATTAGTTGGATGAAAAATGTACTAGTTCTGGCAAATCTGTACTACTTATTTATGTAAAATATATTACAGCAATATCAGGATGTATCAAATTGGACCAGTTTCTTGAATTGGATGAGTGTCTTCAAAGATGAAACTGCATGGGCATACATTTTTGAGGCTGTTTTAATGTCTCATGTTAATTAGATAGATAGAACAAGCAACAAAGAAACAATTTGTCCCAAGGGGGAAATTTTGGCTATTTACAGAAGCTCAGTAAATCATCATGAATAAACTAGGAATTATTTCTGTTTTTAGTATCTACAACTATGTTTGACAAGTTACAATGTGTAAATAGATATTGGCTAATGAAACCTGAAGGAATTTTCCCATTTACTTCTGCAGAGCTTTCAGACAGAGATATTTTTAAATACATTTTGACAAATCCCGATTATGATTACTGATCTTTACTGAGTTTGAATTAAAATATCGAAAATGTAATTTTTAACATCTACACTGCAACTTAAGTTAGTGAAAAATAAATACAAAAATCTCTACTTGAAAATCCCAGAAGTCACTGGGAAAGATTCATTTGGTTATGTTTATCAAAGAATTTAAAATTATAAATAACATTAATTTTCATTCTGACTAGTCACAATTAAATTGTAAATATCTGTAATGCTCACATCTATTTAAAATATATTTTAAGTATTGCAAATGTGAAGTGTGACTGATGAAAATGTTATTTTAAGTATCTAAAATGCAATTTTATATTCTTAATGTAATTATGACCAGTTAATGAAAGAAAATGAAATGTTAAAATGGCTTGTCTTGCTAGAGTACATCATATTCTGAAAAGGAAGGTATAAATGAAGTAATAGCATTCGTAAAAGAAAAATCAGCTTACATATAAAATTGAGAACACTGCTTCTGTTAGTGTTTTTACTCAATGGATAAAATTAATCAATCAAACAAAAATTCTGCTGCAGTGGCAGTCCTGAAAACGGTAATTGAATTACAACAACACATTTAAACATCCTTGTCAGCTTGTTCTAATTTTCTTGGCCATGTTACAATTTCACAAGAAGTTAATTTAAGGATTGATATTGCTAACTCACTGATTTATTTTCCTACGCTTACAGAGCTACAGGTGGGATGTGATTATTTTTAATCCAAGGGATAGAGCCCTAGAGAAAATCATACTTCTTTTCCTGCCAGAGTCAACTGACAATCATCTAATCCGTCAATGTTTTTCATGTTATAACTTGCTTGATTGTCTATTATGATTTAGGTTGGAATCCAGGGTAGATGTGAGGTTTACTTCATGCATCATAAACTGTTAACTATATTTGTGCTTATTCTTCCCAGAACGAAAACCAATATCTTATAAGCAGGAATGTCCCAGAACATGGCTGAAATTCCTGAATAGTTGTTACAGTTTCGAGCCAGTCATAAAAAGGCTGTCTCTGGAAGATGCTCGTTTGCACTGTATGCATAAAGGTAAAGAATATCAGTCTGTCTTTAAATGAGTTGATTTGACTTTGCCAATTTCTTATTTTTACATTGTAAAGTAAATATGAGGCTAAAATGAATATACTGTATGAGGTGCCATGTGTTAATTTCTTCTTTTAAATATTAGACTAAAGTACTTGAAGTAAAACAAAGAATTTGAAAATACTGTCTTCTATTATTATAGGCTGACGTTAACCTGTATTTGTTTAAAGTGCAGAGGATTATTTGGTAGGACACACTTTGGTATGTGCATGGTTTTTCTTTGGGCAACTACTGACAGTTATAGTCTGTCATTCATAACGTGTTGAAATGAAAGATCAAAAAGATGAAAATTTTTGCATACAAAATGAAAATCTTATAAATGATGTAGCATTGTTTTCTGTGTATGAATAAGTTGCACAACATAGCTTATTTTGAGAGACAGGACTACTCATGCAGTATGCTCATGAATAACATTTTCAAGTGGTTCGTATTTCTTGACAATGTGAATTGTCACTGAGTCAGTAGTAACACTTGTAAAACTTTTTACGATTAGTTTGCTAACCACCATGTGTAATCAACAGGCATAATTACTGTATAGCACTCTACATAACAGTATTGTACTTTTGCATCATTGCTTAAGATGCCAATAAACATGGTTTTGAAGAGAATTTTTCTGCTACTGGCTGTAGTTTTAGCAGTTGGGTGGGAATGGGGGAACTATACTTTTGTTTTGCATTTTGTATGTTGTGTCTCAGTATCTTGCCCAGACATGCCAGAATTCAACCAAAATGAGGGTTTATTGAGAGGAGGAGCGGAGGGTTTCTGAGAAGATATAACAGAATGATGGGGTCTGGGGTAATAAACCAAACAGCCAGCTTCCTTCCTATCTTTTTGCCTCACTCCAGGCCTCTAGCCATTCCTTCTCCCACCCCCACTTTCTCTTGCCTGATGAGCCATGGTCTTTAGTTCTCATTATACATCAAACTCACCCAATTGAGGATTCGAGGTCCTTTTAAAAGGTGATCCAGGAAAACTTCTTGACCACTGGCCATTCCACCAGGAAGCAGTTCCATGCACTCAAAAGCCCTTTGGGACATTTGGCTGTCCCTCAAAGGACAAGATATCCATAACTGTGGCTAGAGCACCATTGATATTCCTGACAGGCCCAGAGAACTAACCTGTAGATTTGTAACTTCCTCCAGCACCTATCAGTGTCCTCTCTAGGGTGTGGCCTCCTGCAACACTCAGACTGCACACTGGGCAGCTCTTTGTAATCCTGTCATGTAATGGTCCGGACAAATTGTTAGATGGTTCCTTGGCATGCCATCCAAGCAGTGGTCCATGCCATCTCTCAGAGAGGGTAAAAAACCCTTGCAGTGTACCTTACGGCTCTCTTGTTCTTCACACAGGGTTGGCACTACTGTTTTATAGCTCCAGGGAGGTGGGTGCATTATCTATTAAACTTTAATTAAATTAACCTATGCCATGTGAGTTTTCCATAGGTATTCTCTTAGGGTAATTTTAACTTGAAATGGAGAGGTGATGTACCCTATAGATTTTCTAAACGACTCCTGAAAAATAAAGCCAGGTTCACAAAATGAATAGATGGATGTTTTATTTTAAGATAACTATGAGAATGATCAGTGGAACTTTGTGTTTCTTATGTGTCGCTCTCCTATTTGTGGTTTCCTTGGCTGGACCATGGGTGGGTTCAGTTGTCATTGTCCGCATTGGAACAAATAGCATACATAAGTTCAGTCTGTTGGTCCTGCAATCCAGATTTAAAAAGTTAGGTGCCAGACTAAGGATCCGAACTGACAAGGTAGTCGTCTTCTCTGTAGTTTACAAATTGGACATACTCCGCCAAGATAGGTTACATTTGAACCAGAGGCGCACCAATGCTTTGGGGAGGTGAAAGACTTTGTTAGCTAAGGATTGTTTGATAATAATAATATAATGCATAATATAATACATTTCTCAGTGTTTTGGTAGAGTGCGGATGCAAAGGCCAAAACTGTTAGGTTTAACTTTGGTAAGGCAAATTTTGAAGGGAAGTGGCAAAGTCTCAAAGTGATAAACTGGAAAAAAAAACAGTCGAGGAGCAGTGGTACAGATTTTTAAAAGTTTTACACATAATACAGGACAGGTACATCCCCAAACTAGGAGTAAGTAGGAAATAAAAAAAACTCTTTAGTGGGTAAGTAATGGAGACAAAAAAAGAATTGCTGCAAAGGAAAAAATATGTGTATAAGACTGATAACTCCAATGCGAATTGTAAGGTGTTTGAGATCAAACAATAAGAAGGATATTAGGGAAGATAAAAGGCAGTTAGAGAGAGAAATTATAGATAAGACAAAAGATGACCCAAAGGGATCCTTTCACTATTTTAGTAGTTAAAGTACAGTCAGGAGGTGAAATACATCAGGAGTAGTAGAGCTGAATTAAAATATACACATGGTAAAACAGTAGATGCTCTAAACTTGCATTTTCTTTATATGTGAGGAAGTGGATAACTTCCCAGCGGTAACAGGGTCTACTAAGGAGGTACAGAGTAATTTGGAAATTGTACAGCAAGAAGTACTGCTCAGAGTAAGTAGGCTGAAATTAAACAAATCACCAGGACCAGATTATATTTATTCTCAAATATTAAAAAAAAAAAAATAGTGAATACAGGTATAAACCCTTGACACATATTTTTAGGAAGTAAATGAGTACCACAGGTGTTAACTGTGCTTTTTTATTAACAAAATTAAATTCTGTGTGGCTTATTGTTCAGTGACCATAAAATACTATAACAGATAAAAGCCCCTTGTAAAATGTCCATGCTTTAATAAAATATGCAAAAAAATATTTACCCATAATGCATATGGCATAAAGGAAGAGAGAATGCTTCTCATAATTACAAGCTGTCATGTTGTTTACATTTTTCTGTAATCAGAATCACACTTATTGGCCAAGTATGCACAAATACAAGGAATTTGACTCCAGTTTAGATGACTCTCCAAGAGTGTTGCATAATCAACATACACAGACCTGAGATAAAAAAACAAGACAGAGAATGTAAATATATATATGGATACAAAGTGCAATATTATGTGACCTCTCCTAAAGTCCACTGTCATCTCCACAGTTTTAAGAATATTTAGCTCCAAATTGTTCTGATTTACCAAAGGTCAGCTGGCCAACCACCCGTCTGTATGCAGACTCATCACCATTCCTGGTGAGCTCAATGACAATTGTGTCATCTGCATATTGGATAAGTTTGACAGAGGGGTCCTTAATGACGGCACCTTTAGTGAAGAGGAAAAAGAGCTTACTTACCGAAAAGTATGCTGTGTAACACACCGTAACAAATAATATAACATAGTACAAAATCTTTAAAAAGCCTATTGTTTTCTAAGCAGCAATTTCAAATCATAGTTTAACTTTTTTTTCCAATTAAAATGAAGGCTGCTGTACAAACTAAAATGGTGTCCATTTTAATTTAAAGAACAAAATAAAAAGGCAAGAAAAGCTACTTTAATATTTCAGTTGTCTCTTGTTTACTGACAAAACAAGCTTCCACTCACTACTCTTTATTTGTACTACAGAAAATTTACTGCAAAAAAAAAAAAAAAAAAAGACACACACTCAAGTAGCCCATGCTCAGTAAGGGCTGAAAATATATATTTTTTTGGGTTCAGCCAATTTAATGATCACTGATCAAGTCTTTTGTAATGAAAATTGGCCAAAAATGAAAAAGACTGTGCAACGCATGGCAAGGGCAGGAGTTTTATTGAACATTCCGCATGGGCTCAGACGAGGGAAGTTGTGTTTTACTAATATGCTGGAATTCTGTGATGAAGCAACAAAAGAATACTCCAAAGTGGTGCATATAATATTATTTATCTTGACTTTCAGAAAGCATCTGATAAGAAATCACATAAGAGATTGGGTGCAGAATTGGCTAAAACACAGGAAGCAGAGGCTTATGGTGCGAGGAACCTTATCATAATTGGCTGACATTAAGAGTGGTGTCCAGCAGGTGTCAGTGCTAGGGCTGCTGCTATTTTAAATATTTTTAAATGATTTGAATAGGAATATAAATAACAATATGGTTAAGTTTGTAAATGATACCAAGCTAAGTGGACAGGCAGGTACTCTAGAATCCGTTAAATCATTACGGAGGGACCTGGACAGCATACAGGATTGGGTAGATTTGCGGCAGATGAAATTTATTGTAATTGAAAAGTATCACACATAGGAAGAAAAAAATACTTGAATGCACAATGGGAAGTCTGAAACCTAAAAGTACACCTTATCAGAAGGATTTGGAATGGAATCATCACTATCACTCTCCAGACAGTGTTCAGAAGCCAGAATGTTAGGTTATACAGCATGATGTATAGAGCACACGTCCAAGGAGGTCATGCCCAAGAATTATAATGCACTGATAAGGCCTTGTCTGGAGTTTTGTGTGCAGTTTTGGTCTCAAAAAAAGACACAGAACTGCTAGAAATTTCCAGAGAAGAGCAACTAAGCATATTTCAGGACTACAGGAGATGGGTTTGAGGAAAGCTTTAATGTTCTAAAGGAAATAGAGGCCTTCATCTCCACCATTTCTAAATGATTCTATCATCTGGGCCATATCACACTGTTCCGCTGCATACCCAAGCAGTTCACAGCTTATTGTGATCGGGCTGGAATGATAACTTTGTAGTTCTACGGTTGGGATCCTTTCCTTTAAAAGAGTGGTTTGCTCTCTGCAGGATAGGAAGGAGAAGGTTACCATAAATAAGTAGCTTGATTATGTCTGGATCTTGTCCACAGGTGACGGTATGGGTAATCTTTAGTGTGAACAATGCATCAGTGAAGTGGCAGATGTTTTGTGATCTTTTAAGTATACTGTGATGGTAAATTGTTAGCTATGTTCTTTGCTGTATTTTTTATTTTACCTGTTAGACTACATTTTCTGCATCTGTGGTCATGAGCTCTGTGTCTATGAAAGAAACTGTTGCCTGATTTATTCATTATCTAGTTTGCATTTGAAATAAATTGGCAGTGTGAACTGAAGTTTTGCTTTCTTCAAAATATCATTGACTATGGTGTATTTTGAGATTAAAAATGTTTAATTATTTTCTCAGTTTCAACAATTTCTCTTATTTGCAAAAATGATGGTAAGTTTTGATGTGTGAATATTTAATAGTATATTATTCAAGGCGGTGTCAGCTTATTAGAAATGTGCAGCCTTACCGAAACTTCATAAGGGAATAATGTGAACTGAAGACACCAGTAATGGACCAAACAGATATCAACAAGATGCTGCTTGCACCAATATTTATAAAGAGAACAAATCAAGAACAATAAACAAACCAGCAAGGAGTCAATTTACAGGCATAATTTAGCTTGTTACACTGAGGCAGCTACTCTCTGTTATGGTATTTATACATTCTTTGTGTGTCTTTTTTCTTTGGTAACTCCAGTGTTCTTCCCACATCACAAGACACAAGACAAGACATTTGTTTTAGGCTAACTGGCAAGTCGAAACTGGCATGTTGTGAGTAATTGAGTGTGGGTGAGTGCAGGAGTGTGACCAGTCAATGGCAGGTGTCCCACCCAGAGTTGCTTCCTATTTTGTATTAAAAGTAGTTAGCATAGGTTTGAGAGGCTTACAAATTACAAATTAAATTGATTTTGGTGAATGAGAACAATTTACTTTTATTTTCTATTTATGAAAAATTAACAAACTTTTTTTAACTTAAACTAAACTGTGACTTTTTCTTTGTGGCTTTTCTTGTTGAATTTCCTTATTTAGGTGTTTATTATTGCATTGTATGTTTGTTGAATCCAAAAGTAATAAATATACGCAAGTGCTTCTATTATCGTTCTGTTTATATGATGTCAGTATACACATTTCCCAGCAAAAATTATTTTTCCCCTAGGTGGCAGTAATCGTCTTCTATTATCAATTTCAGAAATCCTTCTGCAAAAATACTATTTGTTCTTAAAAAATTATATTAACCAAAAAAAGTCAAAGATTTTGAAATAAACAATAACCTGTACCAATGCACGTATACTAAGAAATCTGAAATTATATTAACAGACACCTTAATTATTTTCACCAATAAATTGGATGATATCATTATTTTATATTCCATGCCTGGAATGTAAATTTGGTATATATTTCAATAAATACAAATTATTTTAAGTGTACAAGAAAGAATAATCTAGGAATTTGAAATAAAAACGTAACCTTTTTGCCTTTACTATTTTTTCTCAAAATACACCAATTAAGATTTCATGAAATATTCTTTATAGTAAATTGTATTTAGGCATTTTTTTTCCTTCTCTATTTTAGCCACAATTGATGTTACTATCACATGCTATTACCTTTCTGGTTTACTCACCTGCTATTACATTGCTGATTTCCAACTACACTTTTAATGTGCCTTTTGTCCTCAGGCTACCCAACTTATACAGCAGTCTGTCTACAGCAGAGACCATCTTTGACCACCTTCATACTGGCAGGAGAGTACTGGAAAGGGCTGTAAGAATATTGCATAACTAGACAAATCGGCTGATTTCTCTGAGTCATGATTATGACCCACTGAAGAATTATCTTTTTTCGTTTACATAAGCTTTTGCCAATGGAATCGATAGTTCTAATTTTCATCAGACAAATTTGTTGCTTTCTCAAGGTTTTAAACAAAAATATTTCGATTAATTTAGATAGTTATGAAACTCTGCCATAGTGCTTGGAAGAATATATCTCCAGTTTATTTAGGTATTGACCTTTATTATTTGAACTCATAGAACAAAGTTTGTTTCATCCAGTCTATACCATGAAGATTGACATAGGTATTTTTTTAGGCTCCTTAATTTTAATTTAAAGCATTAGGCCAATTGAATGTATCGAAAATATTCTGAAATTTTCTTTTGTCTCAATGAATATATTGGTACAAGTCCTCCCTCTACTGGTTAAAAAAATATTACTGCATTTATTATAAGATTTTTTGTTTGAAACATGACATCAGTAAAAATCAAAATGAATGAAAAATTGAGAATTACTCAACATATAACATACTCTTCATTTATTAACTAATTGGTAAGCAACAGCCCTACCTTTAAATAACAGATCAAGTATTAGAAGGGAAAATATTTTAACATTGCTTGATAGCTGTGCAATTTTATGATTTCTTCAAATGGCCTACACATAGACATCTGAGCTGTTCTCATTCTCCTACTGTATGAGTTGTTAAATACATAAGTGTTAAAATAGCAACAGTACTTATAATAATTTACTGCCTAACTTGTTGAGGTTTGTTTAAAGAGAAAACATAAATTTAAACAAACCTCCTATGAAGAAAAACAATTTTGGACGGCGTTTTCCCTTGCCCGGACGCGGGTCACCGGGGCCCCACTCTGGAGCCAGGCCTGGAGGTGGGGCTCGATGGCGAGCGCCTGGTGGCCGGGCCTGCACCCATGGGGCTCGGCCGGGCACAGCCCGAAGAGGCAACGTGGGTCCCCCTTCCCATGGGCTCACCACCTATGGGAGGGGCCAAGGAGGTCGGGTGCAGTGTGAGTTGGGTGGTGGCCGAAGGCAGGGACCTTGGCGGTCCGATCCTCGGCTACAGAAGCTGGCTCTTGGGACGCGGAATGTCACCTCTCTGAAGGGGAAGGAGCCTGAGCTAGTGCGCGAAGTTGAGAGGTTCCGGCTAGATATAGTCGGACTCACCTCGACGCACAGCTTGGACTTTGGAACCAATCTCCTTGAGAGGGGCTGGACTTTGTACCACTCTGGAGTTGCCCCCGGTGAGAGGCGCCAAGCAGGTGTGGGTATACTTATTGCCCCCCAACTTGGAGCCTGTACATTGGGGTTTACCCCGGTGGACGAGAGGGTAGCCTCCCTTCGCCTTCGGGTGGGGGGATGGGTCCTAACTGTTGTTTGTGCGTATGCACCGAACAGCAGTTCGGAGTACCCACCCTTTTTGGAGTCCCTGGAGGGTGTGCTAGAGGGCATGCCTTCTGGGGACTCTCTCGTTCTGCTGGGAGACTTCAATGCTCACGTGGGCAATGACAGTGAGACCTGGAAGGGCGTGATTGGGAGGAATGGCCCCCCCGATCTGAACCCGAGCGGTGTTTTGTTATTGGACTTCTGTGCTCGTCACGGATTGTCCATAACGAACACCATGTTCAAGCATAGGGGTGTTCATATGTGCACTTGGCACCAGGACACCCTAGGCCTCAGTTCGATGATTGACTTTGTGGTCGTGTCGTCGGACTTGCGGCCACATGTCTTGGACACTCGGGTGAAGAGAGGGGCGGAGCTGTCAACTGATCACGTGTTGTGAGGGTCTGCTGGGAACATCTGGCAGAGCCCCCTGTCAGAAGTAGCTTCAACTCCCACCTCTGGCAGAACTTCGACCACATCCCGAGGGAGGTGGGGGACATTGAGTCCGAATGGGCCATGTTCCGTGCCTCTATTGTTGAGGCAGCTGACCGGAGCTGTGGCCGTAAGGTGGTCGGTGCCTGTCGTGGCGGCAATACCCGAACCCGTTGGTGGACACCGGCAGTGAAGGATGCCATCAAGCTGAAGAAGGAGTCCTACGGGACCCTTTTGTCCTGTGGGACCCTGGAGGCAGCTGATAGGTACCGGTAGGCCAAGCGGAATGCGGCTTTGGTGGTTGCTGAGGCAAAAACTCGGGCGTGGGAGGAGTTTGGGGAGGCCATGGAGAACGACTTTCGGACGGCTTCGAGGAGATTCTGGTCCACCATCCGGCGTCTCGGGAAGGGGAAGCGGTGCCGTGTCAACACTGTATATGGTGGGGATGGTGTGCTGCTGACCTCGACTCGGGACGTTGTGGGTCGGTGGGGGGAGTACTTCGAAGACCTCCTCAATCCCATTAACATGCCTTCCAAAGAGGAAGCAGAGCCTGGGGACTCGGAGGTGGGCTCCCCCATCTCTGGGACTGAGGTCACCGAGGTGGTCAAAAAACTCCTTGGTGGCAGGGCCCCGGGGGTGGATGAGATACGCCCGGAGTTCCTCAAGGCTCTGGATGTTGTAGGACTGTCTTGGTTGACACGCCTCTGCAACATCGCATGGACATCAGGGACAGTGCCTCTAGATTGGCAGACCGGGGTGGTGGTCCCCCTCTTTAAGAAGGGGGATCGGAGGGTGTGTTCCAACTACAGAGGGATCACACTCCTCAGCCTCCCTGGAAAAGTCTATTCAGGGGTCCTGGAGAGGAGGGTCCGTCGGATAGTCGAGCCTCGGATTCAGGAGGAACAGTGTGGTTTTCGTCCTGGTCGCGGAACAGTGGACCAGCTCTATACCCTTAGCAGGGTCCTGGAGGGTGCATGGGAGTTTGCCCAACCAGTCTACATGTGTTTTGTGGACTTGGAAAAGGCATTCGACCGTGTCCCTCGGGGAATCCTGTGGGGGTACTCCGAGAGTATGGGGTACCGGCCCCCCTGATAAGGGCTGTTCGGTCCCTGTACGATCGTTGCCAGAGCCTGGTCCGCATTGCCGGCAATAAGTCGAACCCGTTTCCAGTGAGAGTTGGACTCCACCAGGGCTGCCCTTTGTCACCGATTCTGTTCATAACTTTTATGGACAGAATTTCTAGGCGCAGCCAGGGCGTTGAGGGGGTCCGGTTTGGTGGGCTCAGGATTGGGTCACTGCTTTTTGCAGATGATGTTGTCCTGTTTGCTTCATCAGGCCATGATCTTCAGCTCTCTCTGGATCGGTTCGCAGCCGAGTGTGAAGCAGCTGGGATGAGAATCAGCACCTCCAAATCCGAGACCATGGTCCTCAGCCGGAAAAGGGTGGAGTGCCCTCTCAGGATTGGTAGCGAGATCCTGCCCCAAGTGGAGGAGTTCAAGTATCTCGGGGTCTTGTTCACGAGTGAGGGAAGAATGGAGCGCGAGGTCGACAGGCGGATCGGTGCGGCATCCGCAGTAATGCGGGCTCTGCATCGGTCTGTCGTGGTGAAAAAAGGAGCTGAGCCGCAAGGCGAAGCTCTCAATGTACCAGTCGATCTATGTTCCTACCCTCACCTATGGTCATGAGCTATGGGTAGTGACCGAAAGAACGAGATCGCGAATACAAGCGGCTGAAATGAGTTTCCTTCGCAGGGTGTCTGGGCTTTCCCTTAAAGATAGGGTGAGAAGCTCAGTCATCCGGGAGGGGCTCAGAGTAGAGCCGCTGCTCCTCCGCATCGAGAGGAGTCAGATGAGGTGGCTCGGGCATCTGATCAGGATGCCTCCTGGACGCCTCCATGGTGAGGTGTTCCGGGCACGTCCAACCGGGAGGAGGCCCCGGGGAAGACCCAGGACACGCTGGGGGGACTATGTCTCTCGACTGGCCTGGGAACGCCTTGGGATTCTCCCGGAAGAGCTAGAAGAAGTGGCCGGGGAGAGGGAAGTCTGGGCATCTCTGCTCAAGCTGCTGCCCCCGCGACCCGACCTCGGATAAGTGGGAGACAATGGATGGATGGATGGATAAATTTGCTTTTCACAGACAACTGATCCATCTCTTTAATAACAAGGAGCATTTTCAAAATATTTATTGCACTTTATAAAATGTTGATATTTAATCACATGGTCTGTAGTGTTTCTGTGATGGATTGGCACCCAATCCAGTGTTGGTTTCTGTCTTGTATTCAATGATGTTGACTTAGATTAGGCTAAGGCTTTTCATTTCCCCAGAATTAAGTATATTCAGTACATGCGGTAATGGAAGAATAGAGCTTTAAGCAGAACTTTTCGATTTGAACAAATAGCACTGACAGTTTACTATAACTTAGTTTTAATAATACTTTTATCTTCAAATGCTGCACTTAGGTCTAATAGAATTAATATGCTGGTTTACCCAGAGTCTGCTACCATAAGCAAATCATTAGTTAGTCGAAACAGTGCAGTTTCACAGCTGTGCTGTGCTCTGAAACCAGACTGAAAGGGTTCCGTCAGCTTCTTACAAGTTAAGTAACTGGTGAGTTGGTGAAGACACAACACGTTCAAGAACATTAGACAGAAAAGGTAAGTGAGAAATGGGCTAAAAATTGCTGAGACTGTTAACATTAAGACCAGATTTTTTTAACTTTGGGGTCACAGAAACGATTTTCAAAGTAGGTGGCACAGACCTGGTGTCAAGAGATGTACAGTATTTATTATTATATTGCAACAGTCGAGATTATGACATGAAGGCAGTAAACATTTGATATGCCTCACATTACAGACCGGGGCCTCACGTATAAATGATGTGTACATACAATAATGTTGCATACGCCCGTTTCCACACTCACTTCGAGATGTATAAAAACTAAACTTGCCGTAAAGCCATGCACATTTTCACGGCAGCTTAACACCATGTGTACACACATTTTTGCTTGGTTTTGCAAACTTGAGGCATGCAGTGTCAAAGCAGCGCTATTGTTTCTGTGTTGTTTTCCTTTCTTTTTTAGATTCACACCTGTGACACAGAAAATTAATTGCATATCATTTACAAATTTAAGGCACTTGCTTGTAATCATTCAGTAGCAATATAATAATGCACAGAATGGCTCTTCCAAATAACGTAGCTGCTTTAGCATTGTTACTCTCAGTGCACCACTGAGAGTATTCTTACTCATTGTATCTGTGTGTGGTACTGGTATTACAGCTGCACAGCATCTGATTAGAAAGCTTTACTGTGGGTTGTGTCGAGAGCGTAGAGGATTATCAGGATACAGCTTCCAGTCCTGGAGGACATTTATAGCACATGCTGCAGCCTCAAGGAAGGCCACCAGCATCTGAATGGATTCCACTCACCCATGCCTCAGTCTGTTTGAACTTCTCTCATGCGCCAAACACTTCAGAGCCTTTCCTGCATGGACCTTGGGGCTCAGAAAGAATTTCATCCCAAGAGCTATAAACTTTATAAATCAGTCCATCAATTGCTCCCGGTAGAACTGTTTGTATTTATAATTACAATTACCTCACTGTAAACTTGCAGTACAACTGTAATATTGCACAACCTGAGCCACTTTATGAACCATTTGCATATTGTACTCATGCTTTCATATTGTATATTTTCATTGTTTTTTATTGTATTATTATTTTTTATCATCTTAAAGGAAAACAAGTTTATGGAGGAGTTGCATGTTGAAACTCATTGTACCATACAAAGACAATAAAGAAATTCAATTCAATTCAATAGAAGAGAGTGCATATTTACAGATGATTATGAATGGCTTCTAAGTCAATTTAGATTTCCAAGAGCTAGGATGTATACTTGATATCATTTTTATGATGAGATGCATTAAAGTATGTATATCACATTTTACAGACAAATTGTTAACTTCATTTAAATAATATATACTGTTAATAATTAAACGTGGGGGCACGGTGGCGCAGCGGTAGCAATGGGTTGGCACCCCGTCCAGGGATTGTTCTTGCCTCATGCTCTATTCTTGCTGGGACTGGCGCAACCCTGGATGGATGGATGGAATAATTAAACATTTATAACAAAGATTTTTATATGTTCCTTAAAAGTTTTGAAGAATTGACGTACTAAGCTTACAGCAGGTTTTACATTTATTACAGAAGGTTATTGTGTGGCAATTGGTGGTTACGCAGAGAAAGAAAACGGAAAGAATTGGAGGTTAGTACATTTGACAGAGACAGTACTGCTGCAATAAATTATTCCATTATCCCTTATAACTCATAGCTACTGCTGTGCGACCACGCTTTGCATAAGAAGTTTTATGTATCTGAATTTATTTGTGCATACGCACATTTCTGTTTTTGTCCACACGCCATGTTTTAGTGTGAATTCTATGCATGGTGTTATACATGAGGCCCCAGGTCATTAATAAAGGTAGATGAAACTTTGGAAAAGGAGCTGGATGCACAGGGAAGGATGGGAAATATATGAAAGGCAGATGGATTTGTATTAGTTGCATTAGTTAGGTTTTTAGTTTTATCATGGAAAAAGTAAAGAAGTTTTTCACAGTCTTCAGTGGAAGAGGTGATTGGGCCAGATGCAACTTGAAGTTGTTTATTAACCACAGAGATTAAAACCCTTGGATCATTTATTTATTATTATTGTGCCATAGTGTGTATTATTGGCTATAGTTAATGCATCTCATTTTGATGGTCAGAGAAAGCCTAGGCATGCACAGTAAGGCCAGTCTTACATGACATTCTCTCAAGGCATCGTTCTGTTGTTTTCATAGACCATAATGGAGCTGAACGCTTGAAAGAAACCTAGTGTTTTAAAAAAGCTGTTTTATCCAGTGCTGAATGGAAGGCTGAGTTATAGTAATCAACAAGACTATCTAATGTGAATGGAATAGGGGGAGACAGAAAAAGATCTGAAATGGATCCAGCTGGGATAAAGGGACAGATATTTTTTCAGTTTTTGAAAGAAATTTAACATTTACATTTGGGAACAGGAAGAGGAATTGAGACAGTGAAAAACTCTGCTTTGTGGTCAGAGAGGCCCAAGTCAGTGCTGTCAGTTTGGACAACATAATATCCAAATGTACAGACCAAATACAAAATGTGGCCACCAGAGTATATTGGAATATCAACATGTTGCACCAAGTCAAAACAGTCCAGTAGGGATAAGAATTAGTTTGTCAGCTTACATGAAGGATTATTATCAATGTGAATATTAAAGTCATCTACAAGAATAGGAGTCTGTCAATGTAAAGGAAAGTTAGCATGGGGAACTGCTACTTTGTGTGCACAAGACTTTCTAAAACATTCTATGTCCACATAAGGGTGCCACCCAGAAACACCATATCACTAACAGAAACAGTCTATTGTTAAAAACTAAAACAATAGTATATTACGGTAATCTTGTGCATTTGAAATTACATTGTGCTTGAATTGTTGATTTTATGCATGTGTTTGTTTTTCAGAAAATGAATCCGACATACTGACAGTAAAAAGTGAAGAAGAGAACAGGTTTATTTTGGAAGAACTACGGACATTTGAGGCCACTCATCAGATTGTCTGGTTGGGCATATTATTTGATGTTGACAGTAAGTGCTTTTCTTCAATCTACATGCAGCTACACATTTTTTTTTTAAAAATGCATGAATGCAAGATAGGTAGATTACTTCTCACAAGAAACTGGATTAAATGGTTTAAAGTGGGCGAAAAGAGTGGATGGATGAATACAGAACTCTCCTTTTTTAATATTCTATTTGAATTTATTACATACCTATACAGTGGAATAAAATATTTGCACATCCTTACCAGTTTTTTTCATATCAGTAGTACACCTTACTTTAAAGTTATTATTCTGTTTTTATGTTAGTCTAGTGCTAGACCAGGGGTGGGCAGATTCAGTCCTGGAGAGCCGCAGTGGTTGCAGGTTTTTGTTCCAACCCAGTTGCTTAATTAAAAAACAATACTTGTCAATTATTTAATTTCATGGCTTGCTAGTGCTTTAACTCTGCCATGTCAAGTCATTCTCATATCCTAGATTTTGTTTCCTTTCTAAGGATATCGTCCAAATGATTTGAAGTCTAAAATAAATGAGTAATTCTCAGTTCTTCACTTTTTTCTCTTCACTTTCCTTCCAAGTATTTAATTAAACCTAATAGTGCATGATAAATACACACAGGTGTAAAGGGTAACAAGCTAAATGGAGAAATGTTGGTTTCTTTTGTCATTTGCATCTTATTGCTATAAAGGAGCAATTAAAAACCAAGACTACAGCTGTTTAAGACTAAAATAAGTAATAAGAGTTCAAAATCTTAACGAGCGAGACAACTAAAGTGAAGCAGAAGTGTTACTTGAGCAATAAGTGCTCCTTATTAAGCAATTGGGTTGGAACAAAAACCTGCAGCCACTGCGGCCCTCCAGGACTGAATCTGCCCACCCCTGTGCTAGACCACCTGTTGCACAAATTCGTTAGCCAAGAATCATTCAGTAGAAGATGAGTGTGGCACTAACAATTTTTCAGAAGATTAGCTTCTCATAGAAATTGAAAATCACTTATTTTTTGGTTATTAACTATTCATTTCCACTGATAATATGTAAGAAAAATACAGAAAGTAAAATAAGATTTTACACTGTAAGCACCAATAAAAAAAAAAATAGCACCAACTATTCATTTCCACTGATAATATGTAAGAAAAATACAGAAAGTAAAATAAGATTTTACACTGTAAGCACCAATAAAAAAAAAAATTAAAAAAATAGCACAAATAAAAAACTTCTGCGGTGGGTTGGCACCCTGCCCGGGATTGTTTCCTGCCTTGTGCCCTGTGTTGGCTGGGATTGGCTCCAGCAGACCCCCGTGACCCTGTGTTCGGATTCAGCGGGTTGGAAAATGGATGGATGGATGGATAAAAAACTTTTTATTTTAACATATTTTCTCTATTTCATTTTCTGCTCTTTCTTTAGATGACACATTAGAGTGGTTCGATGGCTCACCTATTAAGTATTCAAACTGGTATTTTAGACCTCCCAGTATGGATCTCCTTAAGACTGACAGCTGTGTTTCATTACAGCCTTCTGATGGCAGTTGGCATTTAACACATTGTGAAGCTAAACTAGGATTTGTTTGTAAAATACACAGAGGTATGCTTTGGAAACTTTTATTGTAAATGTAGCTAAACACTATTTAAACCATATTTAATTATTTGAGCTTCCAGTTACTTTGTTTGAGTCTGAAGCTAACACTGCACTAGAGGCATGTAAAAATGGTGTTTTGAAGATGATACGTGGATGGTAGTTCAGGATCAAAGAAGCATGTGTTCAAGCAGAAAAAGGTCAGCAAATAAGCAAGCAGACCCAGTGACAAAATGGAAGACATAACACAGAATCTAGAAATAAAATCCACAGGTCAGAATAACATAATTAAAAATAAATAAAATGCCAGTGGAAGACATTGTAGGAGAATTCAATGAACAAGCAAAAAGTAATTAGAAAGTACTTACATTTATATTTACCATTCCATGGTACTGAGCTTCAACGTGATCACTCCAGTCACTGCTATCTAACTAAAGGAGACAGCGCTACTACAGCAAAAGGGGTACAGGCTAACGAGAATCAGCATATAGATACAGTATGTCACCTTTTGAAGTAACCCCTGGACATGCGTGTAACCATGCGGAGAACATGATACTTGGCTTCTCAGTGTCAAATTCTCAAATATCTTTTTGTTTATCTTAAGCTTTAATCAAGCTTAAAAAATAACACGTCCCAGTGATGTCCCAGGAAGATGTTTTTCCTGTAAAATATAGAAATAGCACATGAGAAACTTGTAGAGGAGACTGAAACAACTTACTTGTTTCCTTAGAAATATAACCACCTCAGTCTCTAAGGGCTACAACATGTGGCAGTTCTTTTGTTTGTCCTGAGTGTTGTGTTTTATATTTTATATTTTTGATTAATTTTATCCTGTCTTAAAATGTAGATTTTTTTTTACCTTATTTATTGTAATGTACAACACTTTGGTCAATGTTAATTGTTTTAAATGTGCTTTATAAAATAAACTAAACTGAGTTAGTCATTAAGACAGAAGCAGGTAATTGCATGTTGTTTGAGTACTGGTAATTAGTTATGAGAGGCAGATTTGCGAATAGATTACACTCAGAAGGATCATTTACTTACTACACATGCTTGCTTTGGATATAAAAAAAAGGATCCTGTTAAGAAATGTGCAACCATCCACTTTGGAGTGAAAAAATATTGAACAGTTAAATTCCTTTATATTGCTACCATGCATTATTTGAATAAAAAGCCTATCTTTCAGATGATTACTGACAATGGTAATGGCTAATGCTTTTTTGATTTATATCATAACAAAAGTCTTAATCTGCCTTGTTACAGTAATTTTTGTGTTCACTTCCTACAGTATATTATGTTGTAAAAACACTGATATTCAGTTTTGATTAATGTTATTTATTTCAGAGATCTAGTGACCATGATTGATTGCGAGAATGTGCGTCTTTTGCTTTAATTAATATGTTATCCTTTCCTAAATAGATGTTAATCAAGAGAACAGATGAGACTAAAACACCCCAGTCTACTGGAACCCTTTGGACAGAAGAAAACAAGTTATTGATAAAAAAAAAAAAAAAAACTATAATTATTTTGTACTAGCACTGTACTCAGAAACCGGAAAGGCCTAAATTCTAAATATCACAACAAAAAAGAAAGAATGCCAGGCATATTAATGCCTGCTGTAAGAAATGTCAAGTGATATCATTTATTTGCTTAAAAGCATGTGGTCTATTGTTATTATTAACAACATTGTCAAAGGTTAAAGTAATGCTTATTTTCTCTAACTTATTGTTTCCTTTATTCCAGATATAAGTAGTGATGTAGAAGTTGAACCACTACACAGTAAGTACACATACTTAACCAAATAAACTTTTATATTTTTATTCAAAGCGTACATATTTACCCTTTGATTTGCCTGTAAATGCAGATGCATGAATGTATGTAATGTTTGCTTTATCATTAATGATTGCAGTTGGCTCTAGAGGATAGCAGAAACAAAAATGTCATTGTGAAGTGGATAATTAAAGTAGTTTATAATAGTAGTTAATGCAGGTCTTATAATTAACAGTTTATAAATGGTTTCTTATTTTTGTGTTTTTTTTAAAAGAAAATACTCGTGTTTCCTGAAGAATTTCATGTCTGTTATAGCTCCAGTTGCATTATTTTCAGCAGCAACCTTAGAGAAAACATGTAGAACATCTAAAGCAATGACAAATCCTAAACAACACTTATATATATCGATATTGTTATAAATTATTTAAAAACAAATAGTCAATTAAATGATAATCCGTCAGTAAATGTCTACTACAAGCAACACAAATTGTTTCTCAAAATTATTACTTTTTAATTTCTGTTGTTGTTTTTCTGGAAAAACACACAGCAGTGCTATAGTGCATTGTGAGACAGAAAATCACACTAACAGTTATCACATCGTTTATATTATAGATTTCACAATGCTTAATGTGATAAGGGAAGAAGTTCCATATGAACTTTTACCACAGAATGTTAGAAAGTGCCCTCACTGTGTGATCAATGCTGCATACAGTGGTAGCACCACGTAGGACAAGACTTTGTGACAAGAGCACAGAGAATTGTAGGATGTTATTCACCATCAGTTGGTGGGATCCATTCCAGTAACATTAAAGCCAAATCCATCATTGCAGTCTCAACCATCCCAGTCACAAACTGTTCTCCTCCACCACCTGGAAATCAGTACCACACTGTTAAAGGAAGGCTCCAAGAGATTCAGGACATAATTTTACTCCACTGCAGAACATATCCTCTACTCAGCTGTTGACTGCGGCACCTTGCTACTACATATTTATTTGCTTATATTAATTGTTCCTGTTGTCTGTGTTGTATAGTGCTGACTGTTGTGCTATGTATGCCTTTAGAGGTCATGATTAAGAATTACATATAGCAATAACCAACTGCCTAAATTAGATAGATAGATAGATAGACAGACAGACAGACAGATGCTTACTCCAAATTACTCCACCTATGATGAAAATAACTCAGATGTTGTCAGTCCATGAGATTTTAAAATATTCAGGTTATGGAGGACGGTTTTCTTTCTGTATGAAGCCTCAAAACAATAACAGCCCAGCTATCCTGACTGTGTGGGGCATGAACTGTTAAAGTGGTTATTTTGTTGAAGTTCAATATAAGAGCACATCTCACTGTGATCAATTTGCATACAAGTTTGAAAATGCAATTGAAGTATGGAGGTGTAATGCTTATTAAAGGTAAATTTAGCAAGTCCTGCTGGAAATCAAAATGCATGATTTTATAATTGCAGCTTCAAATTTAGGTTTTCTATTATTCAGAGTTCATTATAATTTACCAAAAGTGAGCTTTGACTAATTACTATACTTTGTGTTTAATATGGCTTATATGTAGACTCAAAATTAATTTTGTGGCATGATTGCATGCCACTGGCTTAATAACTGTAAATAATAATGTGAACTTCTGTTATAGCTTCACTTACATTATTATAGGCTTGCATTCATTTTAATTATTTTGTTGGTCATTTTCTTTTTCTTGCCATCTGTTTGTATTTCCATTGTTGTGTAGCTTCCTTATCATTTGCAGCCTGAAAATATGTTTGGATAGCTCAGTCTCAGTTGAATTAGGAATTGACCTTTATATGGTAGATGAAACAAAACAAAAAGAAAAAGACTCGTCATGCATTATACAAAAAAAATAATACTTTCTTGTGTTTCATCTTGGCTTGACTGTAGTGCATATTTTGCCATTTTTTATTGTGCATGGAAACAACATGCTGAAGTACGAAGTGTATGCAGGAGGACAATGACACTGGCTTTTCTCTTTATATATAAAAGAAAATCCTGGAATGGAAAGAGACTCAAATGCGTTGGACAGAAAAAAGAGCAAAAAAGAATAATCGTGGTGCAAATTCAGAAAATAAGGAAAGTAATTATCAGCCCGGAACAACTGGAATTGAAAAAAGCACGTTCAATCTGGCTCAGAATTAAAAGACAATGAGTAAAATGACAAAGTAGAACTTCATAAAGACGTTTACAAACGATGGCGCGAAACACATGCAGAGCAGGTTAGAGACTATGAAACCAGTGAAATTAGAAAGGCTCAAAAAAAAATGTGGCGCTATACACATGTGGAGAAAGTTAAAGGATATGAAAGTAGGAAAATCAGAAAATATAAAAAAAGAAAGTAAAGATCGCAGTAGCGCAAACAAACAAACTGCCTCATTAAACTATGCACCAGTCTAACTTTGGTTTTGCACAATAATTGCTACACTATTGCACCTTAACACTTAATTCTACTTTATTCACATAATTGTACTTATTTATTATGTTCTACTATACTGTTACCTTTCAATCTATGACTTTTTGTTAATCTAACTGATATTCTTCTAACTTTGCACAGTTTTTGATAAGCGGCTCAGGATGCATTTCACTGCGTGTTGTCCTGTATAACTATGCATGTGACAAATAAAGAATCTTGAGAATTTCAAAAACAGAGTTTACCGCACATGCATTTATTGGTTACTTTGTTAATGTATATATATTGTGGGGAACAGCCCGGACACAGTCAGGTAGACATGTTGGTTTCACCACACACACGTTTATTGTACATAATATGTACAGTAGAAGTGCACAATCCCAGTGCCTCAGCACCAATCACCCCTTAAGTCCTTGGCCACACTCACAATGCCTTTACAGTCTCTAGTCCGCCTCCACTCCTCTTCACCAAGCTTCGTCCTCTTCCACCCGACTCTTGCCCTTGACTGGAGGGAGGCAGCCCCTTTTATACACCCCGGAAGGACTCCAGGTGTATCCTAAGGGCTTCCGTAGCCACACCACTGTGTGGCGGAAGCTCTGTCGGTGTATCCGGAAGTCCTCCGGGTGTCCTCAATACTCTTCCCCCCAGCACTTCCGGGTGTGGCGGAAGTACTGAGGTCCAGGGCTCCCAAGGCATCGGGGCGCCCCCTGGCGGTGACCATGGGCCCCTACAGGGTTGAGCTTCCACGCTTTGTACCCGTGGTCCCCAAAGCAACCAGGGAGGACGCCCCCTCGTGTCCTGGAGGAGGCACAAGCCCTCCTCCGCTCCTCCTGGGCATCCCGGTTGTGCCTGAACCCCCGCCGGGTACCACAACATTTATCTGTCTGCTTATTTAAAAAGCTACATTTACCCCAGGAGTCAAAAATGTTCTGTCTAGCCCTTGTACAAAAACCTAGACAAAAGCTGGGGTATCACCTTGGTAAACCCATGTACTTTTGGAACTGTGAGAGGAAAATAGCACGACTTTACAGACAGGAGTCCAATGCAGAACTCTACTTACTTTGTTACTTTGTAAAAAAAAAATTATTAAATGCTGATGATGTAGATTTTGTCTATGCTGAAATTCCAAACAGAGAAACCTATCCTGACCTCATTAAAAAGATTCAGCATATTGGGACTCACAAGATTACAAATATTGTTTTTACAGAAGTTCTGAAATAAAAGTGAAACTAATGAAATAGCAACAATTCAAAGAAAAAAAAATCTTAATAGTGTGTATCCGGAAAACCAAACACAGGGGTTGGCAAGCGAAGCCCCCTAGTTTTTATAAAAAAAAGTAAGGCACTTCTTAGATATACTAGTATATAGTGTAATCAGTTTATTTCTGATTTATTATCTCATTTACACAGTATAACTACACTCCTATTTGCCTGAAAGCAATGCTTGAAGTTGATTCAAATTAGTGGCAGTACTCTATTTAGTCAGTGTCTTGTTCCTCTTCCCAATTCATTATTGCTTTTACACAGCGGGACGGAAGACTTCCCATTGGAGGTTGGTGCACATGTTTATTAGTATAGGATATCAAAGTGGGGCTCCTTTTGAACCAACAAGTGCTATGATAGACTTACATTGTCTTGAAGGTTGGCACTTCAAGCAGTGCCCGCAAGATCAAATAACCACCACCACACCGCCACTTTCCTTGTCTGGCATTTGAATCTAATTTGATAGCTTATATAAAATATAACAGCACAAAGATAGGCTGCTTTTGCCCCACAACTCTGCCAAGGATAAGCAAGTTATGGAAACTGATGGTGAATGAAAAATATTGTAATGTCGCTGACAAATTACATTAGCCTGGGAATTAGTCACCCACAGTATAAGCTGACACTCCATCATGCAAATGAGTGGCTTCTGGGGATCCTTTAAAAAGGGGCGAACCTGCCAAAGGCGCAAAAGAAGTCTAACTTGTGTAACCAAAGTAAGCATTCATTTGAAGGATAGTGAGCTACCGAAAAGAGCAGAGCAATGTAAAGAGTGAGAAAGCATGGGCACTCAGAGTCTTTGAAGACCACAGTGATGCAATTTGATGCACTCTTCCCATTCAAACTTTGCACGTGATGCAGTGATCAGAATGTCTTCTCTCCACTATAACCCACTCCTGCTAAACTAGCTTAGCGCAGGAATTTTGCACTGCCAATACGAGTGCCTGAGATTAAAAAAAAGCTGCTGTTTGGTGCTTTAAGGAAATTTCTGCAAAGGTTTGGAGCCAATTGATGTTTTTATTTACATGGATGATACAGGTGGCGCAGTGGTAGTGCTGCTGCTCTGCAGTAAGGAGACTGTGGAAGATTGTGGGTTCACTTCCCAGTTCACCTCCCTGTGTGGATAGTGCTTTGAGTACTGAGAAAAGAGCTATATAAATGTAATGAATTATTATTATTATTATTATTATCAGCTCAGCCCTAGTGCAGGGTGAACATGCAAATCCCACACAGGCAGTGTCTGGACCAGGATTCAATCTATTAGAGCACTGTGCTGCCCACAAAGTAAAATGTATTTGTACATACGGCCTAAAGTACCAAATGGTGTGTTTTGTTTTGGTTTTTTTTCTCCTGAGGACCTCCTAACAACTTTTTTTTTTATCATTTTTCTTGCAGGTTCCAGCAAAGGAGTTATTCTGATTGCCATTTTTGTAGCTATTTTGTTTTTTGCTTTGGTCCTAATGTTTGTCTGGTTTGTATACAGAAGGAACTCAGGACAGTACAGAGGATTTCCAACATTTAGAAATGCATACTACAGGCAAACAAATACAGAGGCTACAGACAGTGAAGGAAATGTGCTTATTACAGAAATTGATGCAAGTAGCACAAATTAGTAGTCTGTGACTGTCAGGATTCACACCAGAGAACTGCTTCTCATTGGACAGCGAAGAGGGACACACAGTGCTGTTAATGTACATCAGCAATGAGTATATGACATAATCTGTGCTTGTGCTATCAGAAACTACTTTGGCAGTTGACATCATGGTTTGTATTTATTGGAGCCAAACAAATCAGTTAAAGCCTTTTATATGATCATCCATGGAAATTTTCGGTACAAACAAACATGCATAAAAATGTGGTATGTCTATATATATATATATAATATATATATATATATATTATATATATATATATATATGTATATATATATATATATATATATATATATGTATATATATATATATATATATATATATGTATATATATATATATATATATATATATATATATATATATATATATATATATATATATATATATATATATACTGTATATACCAAACACTATTGTTTAAATATCTATGATTCTATTTTATTATTTCTGTGGATTTAAGGTGATTTTTTTGCCTTTTGTACATAAGAGAACAGATCAAGTACAAAAATTTTTAATGGTTCATTTTTAAAGAAATGCTAACTGTTTCAGTAAGAAAATGCCAAATGCTGCAATTACACTTATTGCCTGTCCTAGACAAGAATCCGGTAGCAATAACGTTAATATGAACTCAAACATTTCAAGGACAACCATATGAAGTATGTGTATATACAGAAAACAAGTCACCAAAATGTCAAGGAATGAAGGCGATTGTTGTTTTTGTTTTTATTTACAGTGGTTTTAACATTGAGGTCTGTATATTTATTTAAGCTACTGTTTTAATAAAGTTATTTTATAATGATGGACTTGGTTTTTAACACAAGAAACAAGTCTTGTATTGTTTGTGGCCAGTTCAATCCTTAAATATTCCTTAGAGACTCTTAATGGGCAGTTTTAAACATGGCTGTTTTATATACTGTGCACTTTTGGATATCAGTTTATTTTACTGAATATTTTAGTTAATCTTTAAGCTCATAAGCTGCTGACAATACAGTATTTAATGTGACTTAATACTTTACTGTTTCTACTCCACTGCTCCATCCCATAACATTAGGCATCTTCTTTTTCTTAATCATAACTATACTATAGCCTATTTTCTATAGCTTACAGCATATTTATAGCCCAATTATAACTAAACTATCAGCAATCTTAATACTGTATGTACTGTTTCTACTAAAGTGCTCCACCACAAATCATTGTATGTCTTCTTTCTTGATTGTAGCCACACTACAGCCTATTTCAAGTAGCCAGTGCAATTCTGGTATGAGAGAGCACAAACCTTGGCTGGTATTTAGATATCAGAAGAAGCACATAAGGTAACTACAACTAATCTTTGCTTAGACAGCTACAGTTATGTTACAGTAGGTATGCATGACTCCTAAAAGTTAGGAAGTGAGATGTTGCACATTTAATTATTTGACACCTTCAAGGCCCTTATATACTTGCACACTGATAACAAATGGCCCTCTGATAATTACACCTTGATTGCTTTCACATTAGCCTTTTTGTTCACAATAACATCCCGCAATTCCCATCAAGTCCCTTTTTCTTCAACATAGTAACAAAATGCTTACAAGAAATCTCATCTTCAACAGGATTTCACAAATTCATTCTCACACAGTGAGAGCATAGCAGTTTCTCAAGCCATGTACTCCTTACTGTGTGTTTAGCGTGTGTCAGCGTAATTTGCAATTTTCACCACATTTACCTGCTTAGTCAAAACAGTAGTAATTTTGATGAACTGGACTGACTGTACTCCCATTTCACACACTAACATACTTTTTTATTTGCCTCTCTGATTATAAGCAGTGTGAGTTGGAGAATGGGCTTGAACTTACAGTCTTGTGGTTTAATAAGCTTTGGGTGAAGATGTCTGACATGTTGTGCACCACAGGGATGCTTAGGGAGAAAGTGGACATGTTCTGGGGTACCGGAATGGAGACAGCACTGTGCATTTCATAAAATAAAAATTCAACAGTCAAATCACTCACTGTGTATTTGAGTTATCTAGCAAGGAGTTCCTATTTTTATTGATCAATATTACCACTATTTAATGATACAGTTCAATAAATAACACTGTAGTAGTTGAGAGTGCATATCCAGGTGTTTTTCTTACATTATTCCTCCATGTTGTTACAGCAAAAATACAGAACACTTTCTTGCCCAAACAATGTAAAGGACTTGATCTGTATATGACTCTTATAGATTTTTGAGAAAAATGTTTTTTGGGGAAAAAAAAATGTTTACATTTCTTAGTTACTGAGATTTTTTTGTGTGAATGTTATTCTCTGTAATTGTATGTGTACAGGAAGCATATACTGTACAGTATCATTGTGCATGTTTTTATTAATTTCACTATCCACTTTAACAAATTTTATAAGTTGCTTGTGAGCTACAACTATTTTGTTTGAAGTAATAGTAACACTTAACAAGGCGATGTTTTATGCAATCTGACAGTATGTACTACAAGAAGATGGGACGTTTGTCTTAAAACCATTCAGTATATTAATAAAGTCTTAATGGGACCTTGTTGTTGGTGTTATCCTTTTAAGAATCCTTTATACAGTCAGTCAATATGGGACTTTCTGTAGGCATACAGTGGATTTGTACACTAATGTCAGTTCTAAATTACTTTCTGTAGGCATACAGTGGATTTGTACACTAATGTCAGTTCTAAATTATTAGGATTGCCAGCTATCTGTTATACCAGTTCTCAGGGACACATTGGATGTTGATTTTTTTTATGTCATATGTATATATAACCTTTTGATTCCTGCTTAATTGTATGGTTCACACCAAATGAATCCTGGATTTATGAGGACATGGTTCCAGTACTGAACAGTAAATATTTGTGGTGCTTTGCTGTGAGGTCACTTAGATCTCCTTAGTCAGTGCTGATGGCCTCTTGTCGACTCTTGAGTGGTCACTTTTATACTTTTATCTCCTGTTGCAGTACTAGGGTGTTGTACCGTGTTAGCCATTATGAATGTAGAGAAAAGCCAAGCAAAATGACACCTTTTATTGGCTAACTAAAAAGATTACAATATGCAAGCTTTCGAGGCAACTCAGACCCCTGAAGAAGGGGCCTGAGTTGCCTCGAAAGCTTGCATATTGTAATCTTTTTAGTTAGCCAATAAAAGGTGTCATTTTGCTTGGCTTTTCTCTCCTATTGCAGTATTTTATGAATGCCCCCACCAATCCCTAAGAGGATGGTCTTCTTTGGTGACAATACTCCTCTCCACAGAGCACACACGTTATTCTCTCTTTCTGAAATGAAAGGCTCTATCTAATATATACATAGGAGACGTAATGACTATGAGAGCACAAGCACGCATGTAGGGCACAGTGCCAGTGACACGTGGCACTATATAAAAATGTAAAAAGGAATAGTAATGATGACACAAAATTTTTAAAAAGAATAGATTATAAAAGTAAATGCCAGAATATGAAATTGTTATGATTCTTCCTTAAATTGTGACCATAATCACTACCAGCAAAAGAAACTTAAACCAGCCACAGGTAGGCCACTGACTTACTTTACACTGAGTCACTCTTCATCATTCCTCATTTCATATTGAAAAGGGACACCATTTTATCCAGACTGCTGTCTTCTGTCACCATTCATCACATATTTGAGGTACATTTGGCCTCTTTCTCAGGGGCAACAAAAATTTTTCCAGCTCTAGGTTGTGCATGTCCTCCTGGGCTGCCCCATCAATCTCCTTTATACAGCTGTTCAATGGCTGACTCCTCCTCTGTGATGCAGTAAAGTATTATTGCTTTATCTTCTGTAACAAAATGGCAATGTTTATATGACATTCATTTACTTAGCGGCTGCAACTGTTTATGCCCTTGTAAAGTTGAAGGGCCGGGCTTGTAGAGCAACTCACTCAGGGTCACAGGTGGGAACTGAACAGACGGCCTTGGAGTTTACAGACCAAAGACGTGGCCAGCAGTCTGCACTGTTTGCCAAACAAGATATTACATATCGCATCTTTCAATAGCATATGCTGTACAAAGGCAGTTCACAAGTACCAAGAAATTCTTCAGTTATTTAAAAGTATGTTCACACTTTTGGGCACTGTCACAACACATCTAGCACAATACCAAAAAAAGAATTTTATTAGAGGGAAGAGATGGGGTGCTGCTGACGCTGCGGTATGTGTTTTGAGAAGGAGACTAAAAGACAGCACATAATATGGCCCGTGTTACTCTAGCACAATCATGAAAAGAAAAGCAAAATGGCAGCTCTATGATGAGCCCAAAAGGCCTTGCTTTAATTGCGAGGTCCCACATTGACATATGAGCACATGCCAAACTAAATTGCTCCTAGTGAATGACCCAGATTTGGCACAGGGCAAAAAAATAAATAAAAGATCCAAACGTAGGCATGATTCAAGCTTCATGATAGAATATTCCCATCCATCCATCTTCCAACCCGCTGAATCCGAACACAGGGTCACGGGGGTCTCCTGGAGCCAATCCCAGCCAACACAGGGCACAAGGCAGGAAACAATCCCAGGCAGGGTGCCAACCCACCGCAGTAGAATATTCCCATGATATGAAATTTTCAAAAGAGAAATGTACTTTATGTTTCGTGTTACTCATTATGAGACATGCATAACTCAAAACACTGCAAAATAAATTCAGATCAGTATACAAATACACAAGTTTCATCGTAATGTTTCAAGCTTCTGTGCTTCTTTTTAAACTGATGTCTTCTCTGTTTACCCATTACGGTCTCCTCAGAAAGACTAGATGCAGTCAAGCCTTTATATCCAGCTCGTGTTTCTGCCACCTGTGTCAGTCAGCAAGAACCCTGCCAGGGCTGCTCCTTTCTGCCACCACCATTCCTCAGCCTCAGTAGGGGCCCACTCTGAGCACTTGGTTGTTCCTCCTTGCTCTGTGAGTGCCATCTGCTCGCTCCTCTCTGGGCCACTTCTCGACCACTTGCCTCCACATCATCACACCAGCTTTTCTTTCTTTCCTTTAACCCCCGAAGTCTTCTTGTTCTTTCTTTCATGGGTCTCTACTGTCCTATTCAGCCTTCTTTTATATTGAAGTGGGCACAGGTGCCTAATCATGCACCCCAAAGTGCTAATGTGAATAATGTGAATTTCCCATTGGGATTAATAAAGTATCTATCTATCTAATGAGGAAATCCGCTGAACCATGCATGCACATGATTGCGGGCTCTGCCAATTCCCCCATCAATATCGCAGTCACTTGTCCACGCCACCGCATGCAACTAGGCCCCTGCACTGTTTTAAAACAAAACAAATATCCACCCACATTAAATTTCATTTATAAAAGTATCTCTGTCATGTCCATTCTAAAATGCTTGGAAACACATATGACGTAGACCTTCCCCTACATGGGTATGCACACATCGGCAGAAAATTCCTTGTAGTGAAAAATTCAGGACCCATGAAGATCAGACTCCGTTGTGCTTTAACATACTTCCAAAACAATCGGCATGGACACAAGACTCTGATAACACGTCACAGCTGAGAAAAAGTAAGAAATTGATAAGATGACAGGAACAAAAAGGAAAAAAAGAAGGAAATTGATGAAGAGGATGCAGTGTACTGCCCCCAAGTCGCTACAATTACCGTGCTGATCACAGCTGAAAGTAGCAGACTTCAGAACTGGCAATGGTAGTCTTATTAAATAAAATGAAAACTAATGTTAAAGAAACACTTAAAAAAAAGTGTTTTGCTGTATGTTCATTTGTGAGAAGATTGACTAAAAGCAGTCCGCAGTAATAAGAGTGCATCTTGTACCAAATGGTATTTGTAAAATGAGCTTTAATATTGAAATTAAATCAATAAATGCAGGTGCACACTTGTGTCTAGATCTTCGCTTTAGTGCATTGTGCTTTTGTTTCCCTCTCTGTCTCGTATTCTTGTGAGTTCCACTGCATTTTACACCCATCCAATTCGTTTATTACATTTGCTGCGGAAAACTCTCCTCCTTACCGAATGGATGAAATTTAAGTAATAAACACGGATAAGAGGCCATCAACTGAGCTTTTTACAATCTGACTTTCTAGAGACTCTGAATTTTCCACTACAGCCAAAATGCTGCTGCCAGTGGGATTTAATAATAATACTAATACATTTTATTTATATAGCACCTTTCCCATGCTCAAGGTTATCAAAAATCTGTAGCAATCAGTAAATTATTTGCCTTTTACATGGGTGTGCAGCATTCAAACTGTACAAAACACAATTTAGATGCATACAGGCAAGCAACGCATTGTGCACCATGGAAAGCAACTTCTTTGTGTTCGCTATGTTGGAATATTTTCTTCTTCTGTGAAGGTTGCGCCAATTAGGGTATGAGTCATTGTAATAAGCACAATACAATCAGGGAAGGGACACATAATAAGCGTGAACCAATCAGAGCGTGATTGGAGTCTTTGTTTTCGAAAATCTGTGTTTTCACCTGTCCACACTGAAACTCTGAGCATAGCACTTTCAGTGTATGTGTGTACAATTATGGACAGCATCCCATTTTCAGGGATTAAAAATGCCAAGGTAGTGTGGACAAATGGCAAAAACAGGGAGACTAATATCTGCATATTTAAACAAAAACATAGTAGTGTGGACGTAGCCTTAATAAAGAACCACCTAGCTTGGCTTTAAAGCAGTGCTCGAACATTCTCAGCATTGAGGTTACACATTCTCCTTGTGGCTCTACAGATTTCCTTTTGGGTGCTATGGCTTTTTCCCACATCCCACATTATCACTTCAGGAGTGTTCCACTGAATCAACAAGCTAATTAAAAAGGCATGCTCGTGGCACACTCTGGACCCTTGGAGCAAAGGAGAGCATTAAAACTGAATGCCATTATGGCTGATGCTGCACATCCTGTCTCTGACACACTAACATTGAGAACTTACAGTCAACAAATCATTCAGCATAAGTGTGTCAAAAAGGCTATGAGGGCTCCTTTAATACCATATGATGGATGGCAGGCAGCTCAACCCAGCCGGGACGCCCCTGAAGTGGAAGGATGGGGGAAGGCAGCTTTTTCAGGACAATGCCTCCCCCAAAACGCTAGATGGCAGCTCCTTTGGAGTGCAGTTGTGCCCCAGGTTCCCACAGGGCATCCTGGGACTTGGAGTCCTGTTTCTCAGCCCCTGTAGCTGCGTTTTCCCAGGGTTACCAAAGTTCAGCAGCTCGAACTTAAAAAATGGGATTAAACAAAAGGCTGACACGCAGAAATGATTCCACAGACAAAATATCTTCGTTTTTAAGAGTTTAGTTAAGTTTCAAGTTTAAACAGTTCACACTAAAAAGAAAATTAAAATAGCAAAAAATGGAAAAATTTATAATAAGAAAAGTTCAGTTCTAAGTTTGATCTTGTTATATCATTTCTGAACCATTTCAAAACGTTTCTGAACCATTTCTAGACGGTCAGAAAACTGTATGTTTATCCCATTTCTAACTTGAAAATGGGTCTTTCTAAACACAACTAGATCTATTATCACAGTGTTTCTCAGTTATAGCAAGAAGGTTCTATCTCTTACTAACTTATAGGGGGAAAAGACCATACCATTGTCTATGACTATGGAAGAAATTATATTCTATTCAAATTAAGCAAACATTAATATGAGTTTAACTCAAAACTTTAACTTTCTAAGATTGGCTCTTACAGCCCTGTTGGGTGCCGTGAGTGCCGCCAGGGGGAGCTATTAAAGGACCTGAGGAGTCGTACTTCCTTTACAGCCCGGAAGTGCTTGGAAGTCATGAGGATGGAAGCCCTACAGTACTTCTGGGCTGATTAAAGACTTGGGATTCTCCATCCCATACATTCTCCATTCCGGGTCAAGAACTATATAAAGGAAACCCAGCAAGCGAGCCGGAGTTGGGAGGTAGTTGACAGAGCTTGCTGGGAGGTGTGGAGGAGAAAACTGTATTAATTGTTATTGGTTTGTGTATGGTGGCTGTGGTGCTTAAAAGGCACTTTGAAGGAAGACGAATAATTAAAAGATCTTCTTATCTGTCTGTTAGGTTCACGGGGCAACAGCGACTGCTAGCATTCTTACAACCAATAGAAATTCTGACATGTATTCAGATAATGGTGTGTGTGTGTATATCTATCTATCTATCTATCTATCTATCTATCTATCTATCTATCTATCTATCTATCTACAGAATCTAACCCTAAAGACTTGTTTGTTAGGTTAAATAGATGCTGTAAATTGGTCCAAGTGTGTGCGAGTGGGCCTTTTCTGAATGGAGTTTCCTCCAAAAGTCAACCAATAAGCAGGCCAGTAACTGTATTATAAGAACTTACTTAATATTTTACTTGGCATGAGTGCAGTCCTACGTTACTATATGGCTTTATATACAGTAGTTGTGTTTTTATGCAAGATGTTTTTCTTTACTACTGTATAATGTCATGACAGGCTCATGTGTTGTGTTGTTTAATTGTATTTGTCTTTTTTGTGCATTGATGGAGCACAAAGATAAATTCCTAGCAACTGTGTTAACTGGTAGAAAAAAAATGATCTTTACTGGCCTGCCCAGTAGTGTCTCACTTAGTCCAGCTTTGGAGCAAGACCAAAAATGGGGAGATGGTAAAACTGCTATAAATATCACAAAAATAAAGCAAAAGCCCATGCAGAGAAGAGTTATAGTAAACTCCTGGCTTTATTACAAAAAAGGACAACAAAGCATCTTTATTAATTAAAAGATTTATTGCAAAAAAACTGATAAAGAACAAAAATTCAAGAGTTACACAAGACAAAAAGGAGTTGCAAAGTAAAGGCAATCTACAGTAACCAAGTACGAATATGATAATCAGAAGTCAAAATCCTTAAATAGAACCAAAAATCTTCAAAAAGCCAAAAAGAGGAGAACTTACCAATATCAAATGCATGCAGTGTGGAGTGAGGGACTGCATTTAGTCCCTCAATGGAGATGAATGGGTGCCCCCCCTCCTTGGTGAACCACCCACAAAACATAAGGAATAAAACAGAAGATACTGTGATACATAGAAACCAAGTAATCATTAAATTTGCCTAAAAACATACAAATAACAATTAACAATAATAATTAATATACAGGTAATAAATATACATAACAATCTAATCTTTAATAAAACACTACTGTCTTTGTGTGTGTGGTCCCTCTGAGCAATCTGATTGGACAGATTGGCGCTGTTGGCCCAATGTATGGTTGATGACACAATACGTTAGGGGTGCAAAGTACAATTCCTGATATGACAGTTTGTTTTTTTTTTTATTTTAACAAAAAAGAAGTGTTTTGTCTTGGTAAAGTAATATGTTGCTCTACTTTCCCCTATTGTATTATTAATAAGTAGCCTTTGTCAGAATACCTAATCCCACAGACTTACCACTGTTTATAAGGTATTATTGTATATAACTTATCCTCACCTTCCCTTCTATATCTATAACCTCAGGCAATTAGGTGTAGTAAAAAGACAAGCAGGAGTTAAGTTACACATAAAATAATGTATTATTGATAATAATCATAAATAATAACAATATGCAAAGTACATTTGAATATTGGCAACCATACAACCTGATTATATGGTGATGTGTATTTCAGGTGGCACACAGACTTGTTAGTTATTTAAAATGTTTCTAGTTAAGGCATCATTGTTGCTCAGCTTTCTTCAGAACAGGCCGTATGCCTGTTCCAAAATGGCTACCAAGCTGTGGTCTCCATTGTGTTGTCCTTTCAGTTCATGGTGTGATGGTCTTCATCAGATGTTAGTAAGAGATATGCTTCTTCATGATCAGAGGTTAGTAAGAGAGAGAGAATGTGGTTGAACAAGCAGATTTATAGATTCTCTGTCCAACCCCTACAGCCAATAGGAATTCATGGTACTTAAAAGCTTCTGATAGAAGCCAATTCCAAACTGCCATACTTCAGACCAATGGGGGAATACAACATCTTAAAACCTGCCACCTCCAAGACCATATGTCTTTATGGCTTTCTTGCGGGGGTTGAAAGACTTTAGCAGAGAAACACTCGCCAAACTGGTTTAAGGTACACACACACACCCCACCCCACACACACACACTCTGTCGTAAAATTCAAAGAGACCCATTCCTATGGGGGGGGTAAGCACTAAATTACATTGCTTTGCCTAAATTACAAATAAAGACATACAAAATATGTATCAAGTTATATGCAAAATCTTACATCACAACAAGGAGTTAATGCACTGACTGACATTGGGTTACTAAATACTAACAAGGTGCAACCCAAGTCATCTTCAAAGATAAGAAGCAGTTGCAAGAATAGGAACAATGTTTTCACAGTGAGTAAAGGAGGCCCATTTACCATTGGCGGTAGTCAAAAAGTGGAAAGGAGGCAAGCAACACACCTTGAAATGACAGAGTTTGAGAAGCAGGCATTACAGAACTTACTTGAGAGGAAGCAGCGGGGAAAGAGAGGTTGAGACAAAAGAGGATACCGAGGAAAGGTTTAGGAGGAACACTTAGGGTACACATACAGTAAGTCAAGAAATATGAAATACTTCAAATTTATTGTATTTCCTAATGTGCCTAGTAATAATGATAATGCTAAAGGGGTAAAACGAACAAAAAAAAGGAATATGAACATAAGCCTGGGCAGGACCCCTGGCTGAAACCTAACAGGCCTGCAGTGGATTTGAGTTCTATTCAGGGTTTAATCTGATGTTGCCAGGATAGGCTTTGAGCCACTGCAACCCTGAATTGGATTAAAAAGGTTTGAGAATATAATTTTAATTTTGGTTCAGAGATTTATGTTTTTTGCATTCCATTGACCACTTTATGGTGTAGGACTGAAAAACAAGGAAAGAAAAATGTGTAATTACATAGTATACCATTAACATTTGTTATTAATGCATTCGACCGTGTCCCTCGGGGAATCCTGTGGGGGGTACTCCGGGAGTATGGGGTACAGGACCCCCTGATAAGGGCTGTTCTGTCCCTGTACGATCGGTGTCAGAGCTTGGTCCGCATTGCCGTCAGTAAGTCGAACCCTTTTCCAGTGAGAGTTGGACTCTGCCAGGGCTGCCCTTTGTCACCGATTCTGTTCATAACTTTTATGGACAGAATTTCTAGGCGCAGCCAGGGCGTTGAGGGGGTCCGGTTTGGTGGACTCAGGATTGGGTCACTGCTTTTTGCAGATGATGTTGTCCTGTTTGGTTCATCAGGCCGTGATCTTCAGCTCTCTCTGGATCGGTTCGCAGCCGAGTGTGAAGCGGCTGGGATGGGAATCAGCACCTCCAAATCCGAGACCATGGTCCTCAGCCGGAAAAGGGTGGAGTGCCCTCTCAGGCTTAGGTAGCGAGATCCTGCCCCCAAGTGGAGGAGTTCAAGTATCTCGGGGTCTTGTTCACGAGTTAGGGAAGAATGGAGCGTGAGATCGAAAGGCGGATCGGTGCGGCGTCCGCAGTGATGCGGGCTCTGCATCGGTCTGTCGTGGTGAAAAAGGAGCTGAGCCGTAAGGCAAAGCTCTCAATTTACCAGTCGATCTATGTTCCTACCCTCACCTATGGTCATGAGCTATGGGTCGTGACCGAAAGAACGAGATCGCGAATACAAGCGGCTGAAATGAGTTTCCTCCGCAGGGTGTCTGGGCTTTCCCTTAAACATAGGGTGAGAAGCTCAGTCATCTGGGAGGGGCTCAGAGTAGAGCCGCTGCTCCTCCGCATCGAGAGGAGTCAGATGAGATGGCTCGGGCATCTGATCAGGATGCCTCCTGGACGCCTCCCTGGTGAGGTGTTCCGGGCACGTCTAAGCGGGAGGAGGCCCCGGGGAAGACCCAGGACACGCTGGAGGGACTATGTCTCTCGACTGGCCTGGGAACGCCTTGGGATTCTCCCGGAAGAGCTAGAAGAAGTGGCTGGGGAGAGGGAAGTCTGGGCATCTCTGCTCAAGCTGCTGCCCCCGCGACCCAACCTCGGATAAACGGAAGAGGATGGATGGATGGACGGATGGATTGACATTTGTGTAGGATTCTCATTTGATCCAGTAAAAGATCTTTCAGTTACTAAACGTCTACAGCCTGTCAATGGTCAGGAGAACATGGAGCAGATACTTCTACATGTTTACAGCAGAACATCTGAGGTGATGATTCACCAAGAACTCCTCAAGTTGTTGCCAATAAGTTTCAGTAATAAATAGATTTTTCCATTTTTACAGGCAGTGACCAATAAGAAAGATAAATGGTGACGTGTACTACATAATGTTACATTTTGTCAGCCCACAGCATTACATACATTTTTAATGAAAGATTAAAATCGTTTTGAACTTGCTGTACTCTATCCATCCATTTTTGTGTTGTTTTTTATCATAGGTTTGCAAGGTATGAACCACATCCCAAGAGGAAGCCATGTTCATAAGATAACACACATACAGGGCCTAGAAAGAATAATTGCCCATGGAGGTTTTCACATGTTATGGCTATACAACAAGGGTCTCCAACTCCGGTCCTGGAGGGCCCAAGTAGCTGCAGGTTTTCATTCTAACCCTTTTCTTAAATAGTGACCTGTTTTTGCTACTAATTGACTTCTTTTAAACTAATTTTATTTGACTTGCTCTTGAAGATTCAGACCCCTTAATTGTTTCTTTTTCCTTAATTAACAGCCAAACAATCATGAGATACAAAATGAGGCAAAACATGAGCAGCAAACTCTGTCAATCATATAATATCTGGTCTTGGGAATGTTGATCTGCTCAGGTCCCCAAAACATTTTAACAGTGCTCTTAGAAAAGAGAAAATCAACAATTTCAGATGTGTATGCTACTGTACAATGAGAGCAGCAACAAGCCATAGAATTAAAGAACGGGTTTAATTAACAAGACTCAGCACCTAATTAAGCAACTGGTTGGAGTGAAATTGATTGGAGTTTAAGGCCCTGACTAAGTTGGTCTTCTGTTGGCTCCTTCACTTCACATTTCGTTTCTGTTTGGGTGCCATTAAAGGAAAGACATGAAGCAATTCAGAGGAACGATGAAGAAATACAGGGAAACAAATCTTAAAAAACAAAAGTCAATTAAAAATAATTCAAAAGAAGTTAATTAGCTGCAAAAAAAGGTCAGTAATTAAAAGGGTTAGTATGAAAACCTGCAGCCACTGGAGCTGGAGAACCCTGCTATAAAACTTTGAATCACAGTGGGCTTAATTTGACATTTTTTTAACCTGATCAACAGAAGAAGACTCTTTAATGTCAAAGTGAAAACAGACTTCTGCTCAGCTGTCTAAATTAATTAGAAATATGAAACACAATATAAAAGATCACATAAGTATTCACCCCTTTAATATGACACCCTAAATCATCACAGGTACAGCCAATTGGCTTTAGAAGTCATAGAATAAGTTCAATCGAGATCACCTCTCTGGGGTTTCAGTTGATTGTAGTCTAGGGCTACGTCCAAACTTCTAAGCTTTCATTAAATTAAAACAATCTCCATCCACAGTAGTGTTTTCACAACATTTACGAAAGTATTTCCATCCACACTAAAATGGAACGGCAAAAAAAAAAAACACATATGATATAGAAGTTTGCCAACACTGGGCACGTGCACGTCGGCAGAAAAGTCCTTGAAGGGACTGTAATGCCGCCTATCATGAGGTTTATCGCAAAAGTGTAGCAACCAGAAAATGATTTGCCTTTTGTGCATGCATGCAGCATTGAAACTGTTTAGGTACATACAGGTAAACAGCACAGCAAGCACCATGGGAAGTAACTCCTCTGTGTCCGCTATATTGGAATTTGTTTTTCTTTCTTAATGGGTGACCAATCAGAGAATGAGACATCGTAATGCATAGTGGAAAGGGCTACGTAATAAGCGGAAATAAAGCAGAGTGCAGTAAGAGTCTGCTTTTTTGGAAATAGATAGATAGATAGATAGATAGATAGATAGATAGATAGAAATCTCCATTTTCACCCATCCAGACCAGGACGGTGAGGCTCCATTTTGAGAAGTATGCAGCTCCTGAAAGCATTTTCAAAAATCGGCATTTTCAGGGGTTTGAAACACTGGAGTAGTGTGGACAGTACACTGTATATGTGGTTCTTCAAACAAAAATGTAGTCGGGTGGATGGGGCCTAAATGTCCCTGTGTTCTGAAGGTCCACCTTGTGGTGTGTCAGCATGTTGGCCCAATCTGCACAGTGAAGACACAAGAACAATCCAAGCAACTCTGTGGAAAGAGTTAGGCAATGGAAACAACAAAATATCCAAGTCACTGAATGTCCCTTGGGGTCCAAATTAAGTAGGTTGTGAAGAAATGGAAAGAGTAAGTGCAAGAAGAAGACAAGTGAGGGAGACCAGCAAGAGACTATGGGAACTCTCAAGGAGTTACAAGCTACAGTGACTAAGGTTAGATGGACAACTGTTGCCCGGGTGCTTCACCACTCTCAGCTTTACAGGAGAGTGGCACAGAGAAGTAATAAAAAGAGCCTCTCAGCAGAAGGCGTATAGGAGACGGTTGGAAGAAAGTTCTGATCTGGTTCTGGTCTGATGAGAAAAAAAAATGAGGCTCTTTGGTTTTTGGATTAAATGCCTTGTTTGACCCTCTTGTGAAGCAATGTAGTGGCAGGCTGTGGGGATGCTTTTCTGCAGCAGGCCCTGGAAAGCTTGTCAGGATAAGATGAATGCAGAAAAATATATGGAAATGCTGGGGGAAAACTTAAGGCAGTAAGCAAGAAGCCTGCACCTTGGGAGAAGAATTGTTTTCCAGAAAGACAATAAAGCCAAGGGGTCACAGTAGTGGCCCAGAAACAACAACAACATTAATGTCCTGAAGTGGCAGAGTCGGAGTCCTGATCTCAATCCAGTTTGTGGCTGGACTTGACAAAGAGTCTTCACTCCAGATCAACATGCAGCCTGACAGAGTCCGAGCCGCTTTACAAAGAAGGAAGGGAAAATGGCAGTGTGGAGATGTGCAAAGAGAGACCTGAGCACACAGACTCAAGGCTGTCATGGCTGCCAAAGGTGCAGCTACTAAATACTGACGTGAAGACTTATATGATCAATTATTTTGTGTTTTATATTTAAAATTAACTTAGACTGTTTTGCAGAAATCTGTTTCCACTTTGATATTATTGAGTTTTTATTCTGATGATCAGTGTCTAACAAACCAAATTAAATCCATTGTGGTGTAATAATATGTGAAAACTTCCAAAGAGATGAATACTCTTTATAATTACTGTACACTGAACTACTTTATTATTATTATATATCTGAAAGATGTTTTCATCACAGTTTGGATTCAAAATGACGACAGCTACAACTACAGTTGGCCACACGTGGGTTAAGTGGCCTGTTCAGGGTCACATGGTGACTCACAGGATGTAACAGCACCAGCAGTCTTCAGTTTTGTGCTCCTGTCCCTTGGCCACTACATCACATTGCCAGCCCAATGCAAAGTCACAAACTGACCAAATTTGCCCATTTTTTGTATGTGGGGAAAAAAAAAATCAAGGCAATGGAAGAAAATGCAAAGGTCAGATGGTGACCAGTGTGGGACTGGTGCCCACCACCATGCCACTAATGTTAGAACTTTTACCATGAACAGAATAATGGAACAGTTTACTTATTAAAAAGTCAAAAGTGTAGCCTGAAACAACCTGAATACAGAGAAAGCAAAAATAAGGACAGAAATCTAATTTAAACGTAAACACAAAATAAGCATCATTTTAGAGCTATGCATTCATGTTGCATACTATTAAAACAATCATTTGGCTTTTAAATTTAACAAAAAGCACTTAGCAAAATTGCTACAGAGGGATTACAAATGTATTAGTGGAAAAAAACAACAAACTACTGCCTAATTTTTTCCTGCCATAAACAGTTAATTATGTCAAGTGAAGTGTTCTCAACTTACCGCTCGGGCCGCACCAGTCTGACTGGTGCCAGCTTGACTCCTGACTTTTCAGGCAGTGTGCCTATCTCAGACTCGGGGTTGCAATGGTGACCTAGAAAAATGGCCTAAAGAAAGCTGGCGGATGATAGGATAATTTCATAATCTGAGGCCAATTCCTGTGCTTAATCAAATTACACAATTCTGCATGTTGTGCAGTTCTACATTTTATACCCTGCATTCACTTTTAGAGTAGCATGTGAATTTCTTCTGAAACAGATTTTGGAAAGAGTGCATTACATAGGAAACAGAGAGGCCTTGAGGACAGGGCCTTGAAGTACGCTGGTTCAGACCCCTTTGTCACTAAACCTTACTGTGTGCCTCTTGTGAAAAACCTCAGTTATACTAAATACTGACCTTATCATTTTCCAGATTAACAATAATCAATATATTCCACGTGACTCTTGATTTTCCTTGTAACGTCCTGCAGGCTTCGAACGGAACAATACATAAATGTTCATATTAAAGAATTTAGCATTTAAAGTTTAGCTGTTGTTGAAGCAAGCATCAGCACCACTACACAACTGAATTGTTAGCTTCTGCTCTCCTACACAGAAGAGCATGTGTGTCACAAAAAGTGCCAATCAGACATATGAGGTGGCATGGCTTTCGTTGACAGATTTTATGAACATGTATAATGCAGTTTTCCATCCCAACCCACTATATCCTAACACAGGGTCACGGGGGTGTGCTGGAGCCAATCCCAGCTAACACAGGGCGCAAGGTAGGAACAAATCCTGGGCAGGGCACCAGCTCACTGCAGGGCACACACACACCAAGCACACACTAAGGACAATTTAGGATTGCCAATGCACCTAACCTGCATGTCTTTGGACTGTGGGAGGAAACCAGAGCACCCGGAGGAAACCCACGCAGACACGGGGAGAACATGCAAACTCCATGCAGGGAGGACTCGGGATGCAAACCCAGGTCTCCTAACTGCGAGGCAGCAGTGCTACCAGTATGCCACCCCTAATGCAGTTTTACATATCCTAAATAAAAGCATTCTATATAGAGTAGATAATTGTGTATTTCACAGTACTGGCATAAATGAAGACCTTGTCACATTAGCTGACTTTTCCAGTGCTTTTCAGTTGTAGCCTTCATTTACAGAATCTTAGCAAATCGGAGTCAGTCAGCGGTGCGCTCCCATGATGGCCAGTCACCTAATGAGACATACCCAGCAAATCACCCCGACAAATTCAAATAGGCTTATTGAAGAGTCTTTTGAAATTGCACCTTTTCATTAAATATTTTGGATCTGCTTAGCTTTTGTTCTGCAGGATACCTGCTGTTGTTCTGACAAAGAGTTTAGGTTAGTAATGTTTGTCTTAGACTAGCTGCCGGTATAATTGTGTAATAGTTCTACTCCCTTGTGCTTGCTTTCTTATCTTGTTCTCTGTTGCTTTGATACTTGCTTGCACCTTCATTCCTGTATGCATTATAACTTGATGTGTATGTCCCACTGGATAAAGGTTTCTGCAAAATAAATAAATTAACAATAATATTACTAGAGGTTTCCTCCGGTTGCTCCAGTTTCCTCCCACAGTCCAAAGACATGCAGGTTAGGTGGATTGGCAATCCTAAATTAACCCTAGTGTGTGCTTGGTGTATGGGTGTGTGTGTGTGTGTGCCCTGCGGTGGGCTGGTGCCCTGCCCGGGGTTTGTTTCCTGCCTTGTGCCCTGTGTTGGCTGGGATTGGCTCCAGCAGACCCCCGTGACCCTGTAGTTAGGATATAGCAGGTTGGATAATGGATGGATATTACTAGAGCCTGAACACCTGTGATGCTCCATTCCTCATTGTCTCTGAATACATGTCCCTGCCCTGCTTGTCTTTCCTACTAACCGCCCGAATGTATCTCAGAATGCCAGTGCTCACAACAGGGGAAGCCTCCATTAAACATCTTAAGTACTTAAAGCCACTAGACGACATACTGTTATCTTCTATCCTTTGGATTGCTTACACTTTTCACCACCCTACTCTCATCTGAGAATGTCTGGCTTCTTCTAAATTGAACTCTTGTCAGCTTTTGTTATATTGTTGATTCCGGGATTAACTGCAATATTTCGCATTTCTTAAGCTTTACCAAAGACTGACATATCAACAGCTGGCTGAGTTGCACCTTCACTCCTACATACACCCAGTCTGTTGACCAAAAAGTAATCAACTTGGTAACATGGTATTGGACTGGAAGAGCAATCTGGGATCTGATCTAAACAAAATGTTCCTTGAATATCATAGTAAGCATGATTGATTACTCTCAGTGAATTAAATGAGTAGTCAAGTGCTCACCATTTGGTATGGTGCCTTTCGTGATAAGCACTAGAATGTAATACTTTCAATGCCTATACAAAGTACTCACCTCCCTGGAAGTTTTAACGTTTTATTGACATTGAGGATCAGGGAGGATCAGCTATGAAACTAATCTTAATTTGATGTCCCTTTCCTGATTGGATCCTGCTGTCATGAGGTCTCATTCTCTAATTGGTCAAACTTCATGGAAAGAAAAAACATATTCCAACATAGTGGACATAGAGGAGGCACTTTCCATGGTGCTTGCTGTGTTAGATTAGATTAGATAAACTTTATTAATCCCATAGGGAAATGTGTCTGTATTTAGGTGTATGCATCTAAATTGTGCTTTGTACAGTTTAAATGCTGTATTCATGCACAAATATTTTATGTGGATATTTTCTTGCCTCCATCCTGACTTGTGCTTTTCAGTCCTCTTTTCATTGAGTTGCTTTGAGTGTTCTTTTGTCTTCATTGTGTAGGACAGGCCGCCATATTGACTCAGCACAAGTTGGGCCTTCCAGATAAGGAGCAGAACTCCCCAACTACAGATAGATGTTGTCCATTGAACTAATGATCTGAGTTCTAAAACCAATTGGCTGCACCAGTGATGATATGGGGGTGTAGAGTTAAATCAAGTATTATGTGTTTTATAGTTTTAACTAATTTAGACCACTCTGACATTAAGAGTCTTTTTCTCTTGATCAGTGACAAAAAAAGCCAAAAAAAGTCCACTGTTGCTTAACAAGAAATGTGAGAACTTCCAAGTGTGTCCGTATCAAGTAAACATACATAATAAAGCAAAAATATGGAGACCATTCACTTAATCTTGCTTAATTGTCAGACATAGGATTTAAACGATGAATTATATATGACTACTGGAAGATTTATGCCCTTATGTTTTCCACTAAGTACCATTATTGACTTTTCAATATCCGTACAAGGCATATATTACAGATTCATATTGTGCTATAATAATAAAACTCTGCCAAACAGTTACATAGCAAGACAGAAAGTGGGAATAGAAAGATTTTAATGTGATGCAATTGTTCACAAATAGTGGCATGAAGAGTTAGTAGCAGTAGAACATTCTTGATTATTTAAATATAAAACTGAAAGGGGCCTGCCAGATTCAGAGCAGTGTTTGAGCTGTTCTTTCTAATTTTAAATAAAATAATTCATTATGTTTCTATCGCAATGTGGTGGACAGGTCAGGAATGTTCCCTCTGAGCACAATGAGAGAGCAGGCCAGCAATGTAGCCTTATTTGAGGTGTAATTCCTAAGAAAGCTGTTATAGGCTCAGAATTTATTAATCTCAGGTAGATAGGGAATGATTTTAATTTAAAATGGTTCAGCACTGGACAATCCCAAAACGCATGGCCCAAGGAAGCAGGAGCCTGATAATGTCTCTCACAAGTACAGTCTTAATCTTTGGCACATTTTTTAATGTCTAAGTTGAAGAAAATGTGTACAATTCTGAGATGTTTCACTTATACTGATATAAATAGAATGTCTCAAAGCTGCACCTGTCCTTAATTTGCAGCCCACAATCTGGCCATGCCTTTCACTCTCCACTTCTTCAGTTTCTGACAGGCACACCTGCTCCCTAAGTGTTCTCTTTACACCATAAGACACACACCTATTCCTGAGCCATGGTTCTTTGCTTTCAATGAGTACTGATGCTTGATGTCAATCTTTTCCTTTGCTCAGATGTAGGCAGTGTGTGTAGCGTCTAAGTCACTATGTTTTGGGGTACATTCCTGTCTCTTAATTCCTGTTTGACCCTGAACAAGTCTCTTAATCCACCTGTGCTCTTGTTATAATTTATTAAAATGTTGTTTAATTTTGATTTTGATTTGATATACTTTATTTATCCCTGAGGGGAAATTGTCTTTTCACATGAAATTTGGAGGTCAGAGCGCAGGGTCAGCCATTGTGTAGCGCCCTGGATGTATCTTAATCTTGTAAGTTTGAGTGAATAGTAGTAGTAGTAGTTTGTAGTATCAGTGGGAGTGTGGCAGCTTAGCCCCTTGTTTAAAAGCATCACTAAAAGATTCAACAAATACAGGGGTGTCACTAGGAAAGAGGGAGATGGGGGTATCCCCCCTTTGGAGTGTTGAATACTATCGAAGAGCACTTTTGTCCACCCCAGAGTAATCAGTGCATCCAAATATTGGGGGGGGATCCCCCTTTAGAGTATTGGGAGTTTGGAGTTCCAAAGCACATAAATCCCTGTAAGCTCCAAAAGCACTTCCAGAACTGCCCACAAGAGGGCAATATAATGGTCAAAGCCCAGCTAGTACTAAGGGCAACCCCAGAGCCTTTATAAAACAGATTTATATTATATATATATTTTTTTTTTTATAGGGGTGGGGTTTGATTTGCTTTCAATCCTATTTCTTGTAAAAATTGATCTATATGTATGGAATGATTACAATAAAATTAATAAAAAAATAAATAAATAAAATAGATTTATTTTTACAATAAGTATTCCAATCAATATGACGCTCCATGGAGCAGAAAGATAAGATGAAATTGCATGAGACACCCAGCAATCCAAGGCAAACAAGTCCCAATACAGAAAATCAAAGGACTGTCAAAACAAAGAAAAAAAAACACAGCAGAAAGTTGAAAAACCTAGGAATGCAATTTATCACTAATAATAAGCACAAATGCACTCACCAACTCCCTGGCACGTTCGAAATGAACTGCCTGTAACTATGTAAGACCTTTCCAATTTACAGGACTGGGACAGCTCCTGACAATGATTGGGACATAACATAGGCAGCTTAAAGACGAGATCAAAAACACATAAAAATGCACAAAATCAACAAGAGCAAATTGAACAAAAAATAAATGGCACAAAAATGAACAAAGACATGAAACAAGACCTTGAACCCCATTGAAGAAACCCTGGCTGCCATACAGTTAGCATCTCTTACTCCTGTTTCTATACCCACTAAGCAGTTCCAAAGTAAGCAGTGGTAATGATCCAGTTTCTGTTGTAATTCATATAGTCCTATGCCTGATGTGCTTTGGTGTTTTGAATTTTTACAGGAAATAGCTTTTTATTTTTATTCAGCCTTTGTGCAGTATGATGAATAATGAATCAGATATTCATGACAAAATACTTCTGAATAAATGAGTCAGCCAAATGTGCAACAATAATAACCTCTAAAATATGGATTTGGTCCTCTCTAAAAGGCCTCTTTTTTAGGGTTTCCTTTAATTAAAAAGATACTGTTTGCTTTTTTTAATTACCACATTAGTAAAAGTTGTATATGCAATGTGACTAAGTGTAGTGCAGTGCACACAGGAAGGCAGCGAGAATTGTTGTTTGTTTAACTCAGAGTGATAAGAGCTAATTAAAAGGCAAAATGGAGGCCAAGTGGAGTCAAAAAGATACAAGAGTGGGGTAAAAGTGGTTCATGCAGAGTTGGCCTTTGGCCAGCAAAGTTGTGGGAGCTGCAGACATGTAAAGTTAAAAATGATAAGAAAAAGAATACAACAGCATGTCGCAAAGGTGCTAAAGTGTTTGGGAAGAAGTACTGTATGTACAGGCTTCTTGATGACTGCCCTAGTGTCATCATCTGCTGTCTACACTCTTATTTACTTGCCTTATTGATTTTTGTTCATTTTAATCATAATTTCAAATTTAGATATCTTCATCTCTAGGTTTTTGTTCCTTATGGACAACTTCATTTTCTTTTCATTTTTAATTGGCCAAACCCATATTGTTTACTGCCATTATGCCCACTGTCAGTCATAAGATTCACAAGCCATGTCATCACTGCCCACCTGTATAAGATGACACTGTGCATGTCTTAGCATCCTTTCTTTGGATCAAATTGTTTGCTTTAGTAGTAACAGTAGTAGTCTTGTTACAAGTAATAATAATAACAATTAATTAATGACATTTATATGACACCTTACGAACCAACTTACCGGGGAAACTTGGAGGTTGGTGGCACTTCAGCCACTGTAAAAAAAACTCACACTGTTCCAGTGTGGTGCTGAGGTGTCACCCACTGCGGTTCCAGTCCAGGTGCTTCAGTGTGTGCTAGGTGTGGCAATCAGTATGTGCTCCCTCTTTACTAACCTTATCAAAGCACTTTATATAGACAGTGGGGAACCACTTCAAGCACCACCAGAAGACAGCAGTGTGACTACAGCCATTCCTGTCCCAGTATGTTTGTCACACATTCGCTATTAGGTGGTGAAGGGGTGAGACATAGTTAGCCAGTAAGGGTCAGGGGATGATTAGGCAGAAGAGGGCCGGACACCCGGAAACAACTTACTCTTTTCAAAAGATGGCTAGGGATCTTTTATTACTACAAAGAGTCAGGACTTCTGTTTTACAGTGCCAGAGTTTACAGCACAGTGTCCTGTCACTGCACTGCACACGCAGATCACAGGATAAGCTCCCCGGATGGCCTCACCAATGCCTCCTCTAGCAAAAAATACCAGACAGAGTACAGAGTAAAAGAAAGCTCTTACTTTCTTGTCAAACAAACAAGCTGCCACTCTCCGGCACCATGATAACAAGAATGTTACAAAGATCATGGAACCTAAAAGGAACAAGTGGTAGCATTTTGTTTTGCTTTTCTCACTTTGTGCTTTGTGTTTTGGCTTTTGGTAATCAGTTCCTCAATCTGCTTCTCAATGGACTGAACTAAAAATGGCCTTCTGAGTCTAATTCCATCTTAGCCCTTAGGCATTTTTATCTTCTGGTCTATGTCTAACATACCACAGGCCAAATTCTCTCAAATTGTATCCTTGAAAGCTTTAAGACTTTAAATAAACTACCAGACAATAATTATAAAGTAAATCTACAAAATAAAGAAATTTAATTTTACAATGACTAGGGGGCTTCGCTTGCCAACCCCTCCCCCCCACACCTGCGCTTTAAGTCATTGAGAATAGGTAGGCTGAACGCACCCCAAGGAGACGCGTCTACTCCTCCGAAACCACACTAAAACGGCGATACAATGGGATACAAATTAATTTTTTTAACTCCTCTTTGCTTGATCAGTTGTTGGCTTGGTGCTGCTGTTTTGCTGCATGATCTGCACTTCACTCACTTACCCCTTCCCTCCCTCCTGCCAGTACTACGCGCCATTGTGAAGAGGGGGGCTGCATGCACACTTAGGTGATGCGGTCACTCCTCTGAAACCCCTCTTAAACAGTGGGAAACAAGTAACAGTTGTTTTTTATTACCTCCTCTTTGTTTGATCAACTACTGGCTTGCTGCTAGGCTGCTGCTGCTTCCGTTCCATGTGATTGACATTTCAGGCGGCACTTCAAGCGTTTAAAAGCTTGTAGAGAACCCGTCATTTTTTCTTCAAACACTTGGTGATCTCTTTTCGCTTTTCCGTTATTTCACAGAGTAATATTTTCCATTTGTTTGTGCTAATGTGATCTTTTCACCGATTTTTTTTGAGACTTTTGAATTTTCCTACTTCCATTATCTGTAACCTGCTCTGCATGTGTATCACGGGACTTGCTTACAAAGGTTGTAAGTATGACATGACATGCCTGTCTCGCGGGATGTGAAAGCGTCTCTCTGTCTCTCTTCAAAAGATCACATCTCGTCGCTGGAAAACAGTCTCGTCCCAAGATTTTTTTATATAATAGAGAGACATAATGATGTAGAAATTGCAAAACAATACTAAAGAAGCAACCATCTAACTCTCCATCCATTTTCAGAACTCATAGTTTCCAATATAAGGTGTCACACATACGCCTGAATAATGGTAATTCCACGTCCGACCAGGGGGCGGTGGGGTGCACTAACTGTCTTTCTCAATCCCTTGCAGACCATTCTCGAGAAATCCCACAGGGTTCCAGCGCCTTTGATGACATCACTTCTGCTTTCCGGCGTTGTTGATGATGTCACTTCCTGCCCCCCGCCTCTAATGATGCTACTTCCGGTCCCAACTTTGATGATGTCACTTGCAGTTCCTGCCTCTGATTACGTCACTTCCACTTCTGGCGCCGATGACATCACTTCTTACACTGGCCTTTAAAACCACCATTTTGAATCAATATTGCAGTTCTGTTTTGGACTCAATCAAGTGAACAACTCTCAACCTTTGAAATACCTTTTTGCAGCCAGGGCACATTATACATTATTCACAAACCTTTATGAAGTCTATGTGTCGTTATTGTCACAAAGGTCAGGAGGAATTGATAGAGCACAACCTGTCCTGGTAAACACATGAATTTATGAATGAAGTCAATGATTCTCTTAACTCAGTATATTAGATTACTAACAAATGCAGAAGCCTGAATGTCTGCAATAATTAAGAAAGAATTTGGAGAACAAAGTTTATTGAATTGTTAAGATTCGGTGATAATAAATGTGGCATCTCGAGGGCGCTGTAAAAGGGTAGTCCTATTCAGGACATCACTGAGAGGGCAGACCATATAACTAATTGCACAATGCTTTGGCAGAGTAAAATCTACATATTTAACCGAATTTCATCCAAACAAACTTCTACTAATTTTGTAAACCGCTTATTTGTTTCAGGGTTGCAGGGAGCCACTGCCATTTCCAAGCAGTTGTTGTGGTTCAGCCATGGTCTCATGCCTTGGCACAAGTATTTTTTTTTTGTACATTTTATCTTATTTTAATCTTTTTAAATTATTCTATATGCAGTATATAGTGTTAATGATTATGTTTTTGTTTTCATACCTCTTTTATTTATTGAATATTGTGTTGTTTATTCATTTTTGCAGCTCTGTATTGTATTATTAATGAATGTAGCTGTGTTCCATATTTTCTGCCCTGTTTCCTTCATATTGAGCCTCAAGGAATAGGGCATCTAATTCTGTGTGTAAACTACCCCAGCAGGGTTTAAGAAGAAGCAGCATTTACAATGGCTGCTTCAGCCGCAAGGTTGTCTTCCTGCTCTTAGGTTGTGCTTTCATTTTGTCTTCAGGATCTACAGGTTATACATTCCTGCTACATATTAAGGTACTTTTTCCGGAACTGGATTTGTTTACTGTTAGGTCTATCTTTTTTGACAAACTTATTTTATTTCCTTTTTTTTTTTTGCTTATGCCTTTATTTTCTTGATTTTTTTGTTCATTTTTTTAAGAAACATTTATAAATTAAATGAGCATTATTCTGTTTTCTTGAGTTAGGCTTTTTTATTTTTCCTCTCTTCCTTTAAAGTTAATTTTGGCATTTTAGGCCCACATTTGGCCCTGTGCAGGACATACGTTTGGATACTGATTTAAGGGTCAGGCTGCCTGAGGTGGTGGCTACTTTATTGGTGCAAACTTGTGGTGATGTACAGGTCTGGATATTGTTTTTAAGGCTTATCACGTCTTTTGTAATTTTGAACAGACTGCATCATAACAGCAGCATTGACTACATAACAGACCAAGCCTCAGTTGGAGTGCCAGTGCATCACAAGACACACTCATCCACACCAAGTTGAAATTTCAATTGATGTCGGAAGTAGACGGGGAATAAATTCTAATTGCAGTTTTTTTTGCAGGAACAGTGGAATAAAATTGTACGAATACTTCATATAAATCAGGGCAATTCTACCCCAGTAATAATAAGCAACAGAGTAATTAAAAGATATGCTCAGCAGTGGAGCAAGAAAACTTAAAAAGTACATTTTTGCTAGTAATGTAAAGATTCAGGAATAGCAGTAGTAAGGGAACCATAAAAGTGAAAGTGAAGTGTTTTAGAACTTCAAAGGGGAAATATTTTATTAGAAACACATGAGCAGATAGGAAATGTACTTTTTATGCTTTTATATATAAAGAGGCTGAAATCACACTATTAATATAGGGTATACACTGTATTAAGATGTTTTGCTTTCTTACTCCGAGTGCTGTAAGGGTAGGCTACAAGTCCCCAGTGATCCTGAACTGCACAAATGGATTATATATCTGATGGCAGAAATGTGCATTTGAAGCATTAAACAAATTAAATCACTAGGGACTAAAACAACATTTTTCCTCTAAAAAGACTCAAATATTTGAGTCTTTTTAGAGGACAAATATATATATATTATAATTATTTTGTAAATGTATGGCCCACCTGGTTCTTATATCTCACTCTTAGTTGTGTTTTAGACAGCTTTTCTTCTGAGAGAGTGATTCAGAATAATAAAGAAATCTTGTTAGATGAGTTTACTATCTAAATAAATACACAAATGGACACCCTTAGCAAACATTTTCTCTCCCTTGTTGATTCTTTAGAAGATCTCCTAAATGTGAAAGTATTGTAAGTATTCTGCTATAGGGAAGAACAAAACAATAAAAACCCTCTCATGCTGAAAACAAAATCATAGATTAAGTAATTCAATTATATTAATTGATCAATTATTTAATTTACTACAAGTAAAAGATCAATAAAGCAATAACAAAGAGCATGCATTCATAATAATAAGATTAACAGGAACCAAATAAACATAAGTAGCAATAATTATATTAAAACGAAAACCGACAAATATCAAAGGAACTTAAAATGGTATTAACAGAAAAAAGAAGACAAGAAGAACATACTGAACAAGGCACAAACAGGATCTTAAACCATAAATTTGAAAGAACAGTCAGCTATAGAAAGCTAAGTAAAAAATCACCAAAACCCCAAATGGGAAACTGTTTCAAAACCCCAAAAGCAAGCAAAAGTAGGGAAATCTGCAAATTCTACCAAAACAAGGAGGCTTTTATCTATGGAACTCACAGTGAGAGTGAGGAGAGCTCCAGTGGCAAAGCCACGCCTAACAAAAGTGGCCAAACCAGTCCTTACATCTCCCAAGGTGACTATACAACTAATTATGACATGATGCAGGAAATAAATTAACTAGATACTCTATTACTCTCCAGACAGAACTGTGAATAATTAAAATCTAAGACAAGGAACAAGTACTCAGCAAGAGTGCTTCTGTATATGAGATCCAAACAAGCCTCCATGCTGCCTGCTATATCTGCATTGTGCAAAGGGTTAATAACTGTACTGAGCTGAGGCACAGTCTTGGCCCTTTTTTCCATTTTGATTTATTATGTAAAACATGAGACAACAGAAGGACGTGGATCTCTTCTGTCTGCAAAGTTCAAAACATGCATGTTCCTTATTCCTTTTCACTACACTGAGTTCTGTATGAGATTTATTTTTTGTGAGCTCTCGTGCATCTCATACAGCCTACCCTTCCGACTAAAGAGGAAACCAAACCAATTTAATTTTATCTTAGCTAGTCTCAGAATGGTTGGTCTCAGTCGTTAGGTATGTCCATCCCATCCATCCATCGTTAGGTATGTCACACTCAGCGATTGTCTTTACGGTCAGCGTGCCGCCAACTGCCTTGACTGGCTGTGATTATGTAAATGAAGGCTATGACTTATAATCACTAGAAAGGCTGTCTGATGTGGCATAGGGTTTCGTTGTTACTCGTGGTTTCTAGGCTTCATCCATAAGGAGTCCATGCAGTGGGTCTTTTGGACAGATTTGGCACCTGCCTTCATTTGAGCATCACAGGTGACTGCGCAGACTAAACAAATTGTGGTATTTCAAAACATTCAACTCCGGGATGGGGGTATGCCAAGAAAAAATGTTGACAACCCCTGGGCCTAAAATCATACAACATTTGACCACTTAAGTATCAATAGTCTGCTGTAGTTAAGCATTTATATTGATTTATAGGTCTACTATTATACAAAACCACGTTGTGTGTTACTACTAACTAAGATCACAGCCTTGGCTTTATGTTAGTGGGAGGCCCTGACCAGATGGGCCCTTTTGAAAGGGGACTCGGCTTAACAACGTTTGGAAACCCCTAATTTAACCCACCCATGCACACCTTGTCTATGCCCTAACCCCACCCTCTCACGCCCCGCAAAGCACGCCTATCTGACCCTGCCCACTAGTGCTCCAGAAGTCCCACCTTTCTCTTTATCCAAACCAGTTTTCCATATTACACCCCACCTTAGAAATTCATCCGCTCATTCCCCGAAACGCGCGCGCCTCAGCCGCCGAGGGGTCCACCTATTCACCAGCTTGCCCCCCTTTAACGCCCTGAAAGGCGCGCTCATGCCCTCATTACCCAAGCAGAGCCCCATTAGCTAACTCTCGGCCTTTGAAGCGGACCAGACGACGCACGCACTTCTTGTTAAAATCGGCAATTCCCGTGTTCTCGCTGCAGTATCGTTTTGAGACATATACCTCGTGGGACAGACCTTAACGGCAGAAAGAGAAAGAGAAACAGAAACGCTAACCTCAGGGCAGAGACGAATGACGAGGCGCGAGTCCGCCCAATGAGACGCGCTGCGTGACGCGGAGGCGAGCACTGAGTCTTCTGGTGCCGCCTCGGTAAGGCGCTCAGAGTCTTGGTGAGGTACGCCGTCCGTCGACAACATGGGCTGGAGAGGACCCCTTGTGCCGGGAGTCGCCGCGCTGCTCCTTGTTACGGCAGTCGCCACCGCCTCTGGACACACGGGTAAGCCGTGCGGGTAATGGAGCAGTATAGAGCAGAACCGCCGATTTACGAATGTTAGTTTATACGTTTAACTACATGAAAAGCAACAAGACATTAAGGGTCGCTGAGTAGGGATCGAGAACTGACGCAGCAAGTGTGGCGAAGTGAAAGCGATAAGTGCGCAACACCCAAGTCGTGGGGCTCGAATAGGCGGACACTGAGCATGAGCAAGGCGCTATATAAACACAATGTATTATTATTAAGTGTCGGACTGCCAGTACAAAATTGGGTTTTAAACAGCGACCTGTTGTTATCACACCGATACGAGAAGAAGTGCTCAGCACAGCTGACATCAGCCGTGCCACCTTGAAAATACTGGAAAGTTATCTGAGCAGCAGGTTCCCCACTACTATCGTATCCCCTCCGGGCTATTTTTACGGGAGCTTGGCACAGTTTAGTAGCTTGTGAAATGCCAGGCACTTCGATGGGGACTTGGCAAAAGAACGTTAAAGGATCCGTTGAAGTAGCATTTAATAACGTTTGTGTCATATCTCGGTTGTCTTTCTATGTATATCGCGTGGTTTCTCTGCACATTTCGTTATATACGTGAATGAAGGAGGTGGAGTACGTCAGCTTCCATCCACCTAATGAAAGAATGAAAGTTCATTGTGCCGTGAAAGGCCAGAAACTTGTGTGTCGGCTGTTCCACCTTTAATCCTCAACCAAGACTTGTCACGACGTAACACATAACTTAAGGGAAATACAATTAACCTGTTAAACAAGGTGCGTTTTGAAAACTAAATACTGTAGTGCATGTGGGGTGGCATTGTGATGTTGTGTTACCATTTCTGCCTGTCTCCGGACCGTGGTGGGGATGACGCAGGGGAGCTTCTCATTTCAGCCTGGCCAGTAGTGTGAAGCCCCAGGCCAGAGCGTCGTGCTGTTTGGTAAAACCCTGTACCTGACTTCCCTTTGTCCTTAGTTTACTGCAGGGAACGACACAAAAAGCGTGACTGCTCAAAAATCAACTTTTTATTGTCGTCTTCCAGGGTGCTTCTTTCAGCTTAACAGAGAACATAGCAAGTATCCGAGTCAACTAACGAGTAATGTACATTGAACTCTTCACTTCTGAAATACTGATAACTCTACCCTCGCCCCACATTCAGAATGATCTGGATGTTCCACTGCTGTTTACACTCTGATCCACAACAGCAACTTCGAGTCTGTGCAATAATCCCATATATATGTAGAGTCTTCATCTTCTGCTTATATTCTCCAGGGATTCCCCAAGGAAGTTTGGTGTAACATACACTGCCAATAACACACACACCTATACTGATTTTCTGGTTTAATTGCAAGTTTTAAGTAGTCATTTGCTAAATTTGAATAATTGCCAGCAAAGTTTTTATGCCACATCAAGCAATATGTGGGAATACTATTGTGAAAGCAGAAAATGGAAAGCACCCAAAAAATTAAAATATTTTAAAAGTGAAAGTGCAATAATGGTGCTGTATCAAAGGAACCTGGAAAGTGAGGAATCTTTAATCAAATATGAAAGGAGAGAGAGGTTACAAGCATGCCTTGATACAGAAAGTGCTGAAAAATATTCTCCTGTTAGAATTGTGAATGATGGTGGAGGCAGGAATGGTTTCTGCAGTAGCTTGTCATATGAATCACACAGTGGCATTTCAGGTTATTTCTTTTAATGAAACACTCAAAACCATTTAACTCCAGGAACCGTTAGTACACCACAAAAAAACTCCCACTGAACATCTGCTCTCCAAGCACTTCCTCCTTGACCATCAGCCCCCAGCATTTCCTCTACTGCCTCCTGTCTCTGCTTGTGTTAGTTAACTTTATTTGTCAATATTGACTTTATTCTCGACATTTCCACTTTATTCTCATAGTTTATCATTAAAGTAGAATGTCGTAAACTAAACTCCATCCTAAAATCATTGTTTAATTTACTAGATTTTCTCAAACCCCGTCATAGAGTAATGTAGCCCATTAAATGCTTTGTGTTGTGTTCCCCGACCCAGTTGTTAATCACTACGCCCTTCTTAAACTGACTTCCTCTGCACTAAGAGGAGGCGCAGGCAGCGATCACCGCACAGAATCCATTCACTTCATGATATTCCTGCTCTCTGAAAATTTAGAATGCTAAGATAAATACGTGATATCATTTTCATGATGAAATACATTAAAGCAGGTATTAAACATGCACGGTAGTGAGGCGGTAGTGCTGCTCCCTCGCAGTAAGGGGTCCCCAGGTGTACGCTCGGTGTAGAGAACTTTATGGCAGGTGTGACGAGGCTCCAAAAAACTGGATGTATGAATGGGTATCGCACAGGTTTAACTTGAATATTGTGTATATGTTAGGTTTGTGATCTGGTGGTCGGAAACACTAACACAGAATTCAATGGATGTTCTTCTGAGCGGGCTTTCTTTATTGCATGTGTGCTGTCTGTCTGACGTACCAAACCCCCAGTTCCTATCCTTCCTTTTTCTTTCTCCACATAACCATTCACCACTGTGCTGTCTGTCTGACGTACCAAACCCCTAGTTCCTATCCTTCCTTTTTCTTTCTCCACATAACCATTCACCACAAGATAAAACTTCTTTGTGAAATTAAAACTAGTTAAAAACTTAGACCACGGAGTGTTCAGAACTTTAAAAAAATCTTCATTATACATGTTTGATTATGCCATCCATTTAGGGTTGCGCCCATCCAAGTAAGCATTGTGTGCGAGACAGGAGGAAATCCTGAACGGGGCGCCAGCACATTGCAGGGTGAATATGAGCAATATATACACTAGCAGGGTCAATATAGCATAACAAAACCCGCCATCCTATGTGACTTTGAAAGGAAACTGAAGCACGGCGAGTAAACCCACCAGAAAAACATGCAAATTGAAGACAGGGAACACACGAGACCCCCTTGCTGCAAGGCAGCAGTGCAACCTCCACGCCACCATGCCCCCACATGATTAATACATGCTTTAAGCATTTCATCATGAAAATAATCTCAAGTATTTATCTTAGCATTCGAAATGTTCTGGCAGCAGGAATATCATGAAATTAATGTATTCTGTGTGGTGATTGCTGCCTGCGCCTCCTCTTAGTGCAAGTTAAAGTCAGTATAAGAAGCACGTAGCGATTAATATGGCTCGGGGTACACTTAACACAAAGCATTTAATGTGCTACATAACTTATGACGGGATTTGAGAAAATCTAGTAAATATTCATTTTAAGATGGCGTTTAGTTTACAATGTTCTATTTTAATGACAAATTACGAGAATAAAGTCAACATGTCAACTTTAATCTCGACTTAAACAGCGAGAATAAAGTGGAAATGTCGAGAATAAAGTCAACATGTCGTTACACTATTTATTACACAGTACCCAGGTACATTACACAGTACTGGGGGAAAAAAAAAATAAAACAAGTACAACTTGGCTTGCAGTATTATCCAGTAGTATAGAAACAGTATTCACACATTTGAACATAATGGTCCACATCCCACCTTTTAAAACCAAAGTATCTCCACAGGTCCCCCCTTAAACAGTTTCCCGCTGCGCCATGTTCCAGATGTTGTGTAGGCTATTTAAACCAGTGTTGCGGTATAAGAAAATTCAAATCATAAAATTAAAAAATGTTTTTTGGTATGAACTGGTATACCACCCAGCACTAGTGTCTTGTGTTACATTTGTTAATTGGTAGCTCTCACAAAGCATCGATTCTGCATTGCTCCAACCCAGAACAGTTTTGAACTCACTACTGTCACTAATTCTGCAATTTAGTATATTTCACAACATTAGAAATGTATCAACATTTGAACATTGTGCTGTTATTTGTAGATGTACTATTTGGAATAATTTCCAGACACGGTTATAAAATGTTGGTTTACCAAACCAGCAAAAAAGTTTTTTAATAAAGATTTTTCTTGTCAAAAATAAACAGTCACAAACATAAGTAAGTGCTGCTTGCACTGTCATTAAGTAATCTGAAGTCGGGGAACTCCGTCTCCTTTGCCTTTTCTCGATGTAAGGTGCCATCTTTGTTGGATTGTCTGTTCATTCATTCCTAAGCCCAAAAGGGGCAGGGTTTAAATCACTCTCCAGGGGTGGGGCTAAGCCTCTTCCCTTGCAGACTGCTCTGTGCAGCAGAAAATTAGACGATATTGCTAGCAACAGTGCTCCCTCCTGCCTTGGGATGGTGTTGACAGACTTACCTGAGCCTCCTGGGTCCTCTCTTCTCATACATGCATAACAGCTATTAATAACATTTAATATTATCTTTTTAAATAACAGCTTTAAAAATAAAAATGTTGACACAGAGGACAGTTTGAAGGTGCAGTGGTTTCTTCTGCTGGCTCACAGCTGTAGTGTCATGCAAATTCTCCACATGAATGCACGAGTTTCTCTAGCTACTTCAGGTTTTCACTCATATCACAAGCACAGGTTTTCACTCATATCACAAGCACATGTAATTGGTCAATTGATTCCAAATTGGCACAAGGTGAATGTGTGTGTTTATGTGAGTGGGCCCTGTGTTGGATTGCTGTTCTGCCCAGGGGTGATGTTTACCTTGTTCTCAATGTTTCTGATTCACATTCTGGCCCTTCTCAACTCTGAAATTTATACATGGGTTAGAACATTGGTGGATGGATATGTCGTTTTATTGCTTGCACAAAAAGACTTCCGCTTTGCTCTTTGTTTACTTTACCACAGTGTGTTTCATGATATGATCAAAAGGGTCCTGTAGGCAGATGCCTTCAAAACCACAGTTTCCCTATTTTTGCCTGACTGAGTGGGAGAGACAGAGGGATGCCCTTGAGCTTCCTGAGCAAAAGTATACATGTTTGAAATGTTTGTGGATTTCTATTTTTTAAAGAAACAACTGCTTTTTTAGCAAAGCAGGTGTGGATTAATGTGCATTATAAAGTTTGTTGCTGAACATTCTTAAGAAAGAAATCTACTGTAGGCTTTTCAATATTATTTTTTGGAGTACTTTTGCACTTAGAGAATTTTTTATGAAAGTAATAGTGTTGATAGTATTGATGCATCTGCTGAGCATAGTGAAATTCTTACTTGCTTCTCTGACTAACATTTAATACTTCACCATTGTCCTATGGCAGGTGAACTTCATTTTATTTAACACTTGAATCCCTGAAGCCTACGTAAAAACTCGTAATTCTCGGCCACCTTAAATTCCTTTTCACCTCTTCATTAGCGTCTTTTGTTTTGCAAATGAGTTGATCAGCACAAGCAGCAAGCAGCCTGCTATCCCATCTCTGCACTGACACAGCTCAACTCTGGCAAAAAGTTCTCCCAGCTCAAGGCTGTTTATCTCAGTGTGAGGTGCCTGGAATTGTATAGGGTGAATAATATATCGTTATTTGGAACACGTGCATTTCATGTGGGTTCCGTGTCTACAACAATCTGTGTAAGTGTAAGATGACAGGAAATGTGAGGCAAGAAAGGTTGAACACATACCTAAAACAGAAACTTTTTTCATGTTATAGTAATAATTACATAATTTGACATGAAATGTATAATGTGTGAAGACCGAAGTCCAAATATTAACTCTTTTAGGGCTAATTTTTTTTTTGTTTCATTTCTCCCAGGGCTGAATATTTTTCCAAAAACTAACATTTTTTAAAAAAGAACACAAAGCAATTGTTTAACATATCAAATCAACAAAAAATATTTACTTTTGACAAATGTTACTGTCTTGCATGTTGTATGAGCCTGCATACTCTATGATTTCACATACATATCTCATACATTTTACACAGCAAAGTCTGATCTCGCTCAAAGCAGCCAATTTCAGTCATTGCCACATTGCACTCCTTACAATATGTGTTGCTTTGGTGCCTATTTTTCAATTGTCTGTTGCTGCACTTTCTAACATATATTGTTAGTGTGTACTGTAGAGAGACAAGTCACCCATTTGCCATCGTGCCATGCCACTACCACCAAGTTTTCTGCCTGCATGAAAACCGTATTGTCACCTCTTTTCATCTTCTGAAACTTTATGAACTTTATGTATGGCATTATAGCCTAGTGTGTGATTGGTGTGTGGGTGTGTTTGTGTGTGTCCTGCGGTGGGTTGGCACCCTGCCCAGGATTGGTTCCTGCCTTGTGCCCTGTGTTGGCTGGGATTGGCTCCAGCAGACCCCCGTGACCCTGTGTTCGGATTCAGCGGGTTGGAAAATGGATGGATGGATGGATTATAGCCTGGCTCACCCCATGGGATTTGCTTCTGTTTATTACAGAAGTGAATAAAACTTTGCAGCAGCACGTACCTAAGCCACCAGGGGACAAAACACGTTTGGACCAATGCTCCCTGAAGTTATATCACCAGTTCTGTCCCATCTCTATTTGTAATGCCACAGCGCGCTTCATCTCGTCTTTCGTTGTGGGTTTCCACTTTGAAAAATGAGAATGCGATGCAAACGCAGCCCGCGATTCAAAAAAAATCTCTGCCTACCTGTTTGTCTCGTCTGACAGTAGCTGAAAAGCAGCATCAGGAGAGAGCAGCCTGAAGTACAGCAGCTGGTGATGTGTCGTGTCCAACAGCAAGCCATGCCGTCTTGTAAACTCCGGTAGCCAGATCGGCTCTCAACGGATCAATGTCTGTGTATTTATCCCATGCGAACCTTGCCGTAGATGCATCGGCTGCGCGAAGGCACTCAACTGGCAGCAGATCCTCTGGCGCGGCATCGGCTGGTGTCTGATCAGCTGATGCCTGCTTCTAACTCTCTTGCTCGATCTCCTGATCACTGCCAATAAAGTCCGATTCTGAAAAATCAAGAGTCCGACTCCGCGATAATGCGCAAAACATCGTCTGCCGAGTGTTTTCTTTTCTGCACTTGCTTCGCTGCCTTGTGACATGTCGATGCTATCTTGCCTTTGTTTACATTTCGCAACTCACGCACACGCAATGTTTATTTGCCGAGTCAACGAGTCTAGCATTCCTCCAAGCACAGAGGGAATGCCTGTGACGTGACAGTGAGATTTGTCGCCATTAACAGCTGATTGTCGCCCCCTATCCCTGGATGTCGACTTTTGTCGACATTCGCCTTCAACCCCTCCTGTCGACAAAAGTCGACATCTGCCCTAAAAGAGTTAAATAAACACTTTCACAAAAGGTACAGATGCACTTTTATTCAGGAGTTTAAAAGAAAGAAAAAGAAAATCGGGTTAAGGTACAAGACAAGACCACTTGGGTGGTGCAGCAGTAAGTACTGTTGACTCATAATCAAGAGGTTGCCAGTTCAATTTTGGCCTCCTCCGAGATTTACCGTTTTGAGTAGTGAGCTGCTGTTATTGTTACTATTATAGAAGTAGGGCATGCTAACAAAGTACATGTGCAGTGCTACTCCTTATTCTGGGAAATGTCCCAGTTGTCACACAGGAGAAAGACGTTCTGGGACTAATGGTCATAAAACTTATGGAGCCATTTCTGGCAGAACCGTAACAACATTTGCACATTGTGACTGGAGCTTACACCTGTAGCTAAAGTCACTCGCGTACTGAAGTGGCATTGCACATGTCGATCAAACACAGGAAGCTCTGTAGTCTACTTGCGACTTTACGCTGTAGGAATGTAAGTAAATAAATCAAGGTAAATAACATTTGATCTGGCTTTTATATAAGTAACACAATTTTTTTTTTTTTTTTTATACAAAGATAATCACAAACAGAACTTTGCATGATACCTTGGTGAGCTCTGTAAGCTCTGCTGTTTCATTGAAGGACATGCGTGTGGCACATTGACTGGCAGGATGATGCCCGACCTGTTGCTGCATCCAAGCAGTGCCATCTTTTGCCTTTACACCTGGTGCAACTGTGGTGTTCTTATGTGTGAGTGGACATTTCTTGTGGGGAGGGCTTCTGTTCTCTTTCTCGGATGTAGAATCCTCATCTAAGTTCCCCTCTGTTATAGCAAGTCTATTTGAAAACAGCAGTGTCAGATTGGGGGGAGTGTGAATGTGACAGAGACAACAAAACTGAATTAAAAAAAAAAAAAAAAAAAAAACTCTAACCTTTACAAGTATCATAAATTTACACCGGCTGTTAACAGACTCAAATTAAATGTATATTTCCATTCTATAATAGTAACAAGTGCAGCTCACTACTCAAAACAGTAAATCTAATAAAAGGCCCGAATCGAACCGGCAACCTCTTGATTATGAGATGTATACACACACACACACACACTAGATGTGTCACCCATCTAAGATAAGATGAAATCTAAGTAACACTGGATAACAAAATAGGCAGATAAGACCAAGTTTGCTGTTTTTAGACCCTTATTTGCTATATTTAGATAGATAGATAGATAGACAGATAGATACTTTATTATTATGCTTTTGTTTACATTTTTTTTTCCCCAACCCTAGCAACCGAACAGATACACAGGCACACACACACAGACACTTGTCCTTTTATTAAGGTGAAAAAATGGATTTCTGACCATCTTGCAGTTACTCTCTGTTGGATAATACTCTCTGTTGGAGAAGTATATATGAATTAGTGGCTTCAAACTCGGGAGTCCCGTGTGACCTGTGCTATCAAGATACAGTTATCTCAGTGGCATTCCTACTGTATCTTGTAACTGTTTAATTTAAGTATCTACAAAGGGTCAAAACTGTACAGTGTTTGAAACTATTGTCAGTGTTTTTCTTTTGGGAAATGATAAGCTAACAATCCGTGTCATTCAGAGTCAAACTCAGGACAACAATGCCAACCTAAAGCCTTCCAAACCTTCAAACTGAAAATGAACATGCACACCTCCTTTGAAAGTTAAGGGGATGTATGTGAATAAATATATTTTTCAGTGAATTTTAAAATCTGCCTCAATATTTTTTTTTTTTAAGCTAGAAAAGCGTACGATTATAAGATTATGTTACATACATACAATATATCAGAGGTAAAGAGCAAAATGTAAAAGATTTGTTAAACATTCTTACTAGTGGGAATGTTTCCATGTGTTTAATCTCATATTTATTCTACATATATTTGTTGCTTAAGGAGTCTGGCCTTGCAACCTCAAGGTTAAATTCCATTGCTACTGCACTATGTAATTTTGAGTTACCAGCCTTGCCAGCATGTTTTTGGACCCAGGGAGAAAAGATGAAATCCTGTGTAGACATTAGTTATTACTAAAATACTATTTGAAGCAGTAATTTCTGAGAAAACATTTCATAGATGTGGCATTCCAGAACGTTCCAGACAGCATGCTCCAATGCCTAAGCAGCTAAGAGGGAGTTGTCCATATTACAGGTTCAAACACACTCCAGGCACTAATATAATGCTCTTGCTGAACATATCACTCAGGTTGCATATGCTGCCATTATAGAATTTAATATCAAACAATTTCACTGTACTGTATCTTTTTTACCTGTTAGATGTATCAGGTTCAAGAGCAACCCAAGATTGTTTGAATTAAGACACTGTAATCTTCTAAAAAGTAAGAACACTAAAATTTTGTTTCACACACTACATACTGTATATTTCCTGGACTTGATGCCCATGGGCTTGCATTCAACAGGAAACCTGTTATGTTTTTATATTATGTATATTATATGAACCATATGAAAATGTCTTAAGATGGGCTGTGGGCACCATACACTTTTGTTTCAGTCAGTTCTTAACAGAATACATTAATCTGCTGACACATACAGTAATTTATTAAGACTTTAGAATTACAAAAAAAGCCATTAACACAAATATTTCTGCCCACTCTGCTTGGACAAACAAGGGTGTATTTTGGTATTAAACTGTATTGCTCCCTTAATGAATGGATACTAGAAAAGCAACATTCTCTGTGAAAACTGATATTTTACATAGCATTCATTATATTGTGATTATCCGCATCTAAAACAGTTTTTTTTAATTAAGATTTGTAAAAGACCTCTGGAACTGTGCATGAATAGATTAGCGATCTGAGTAAAAATAGTGTTGTTTATAAACAAAAAAATCACTTCGCTTTTTAAAGGCTGTTTTTGTTTTTACTCATTGAGTTGAGGAAATGAGTGGGACTGCATTTGCAAAAAAACTTTCTTTTAAATGCTTAAACAAGTATGTAAAAAAAGATGTCCTACTTGTCACTTAAAAATACAGTACAAAATACTGCTGGAATGGAAAATGAAAAGTTTTTTCTGATTTGTTACATGAATTTATTACATAGTTAAACATATTACTACTTCCCTGAAGTTCAGCTCAATATCAGTAAATATATTTTTCACTTTATTTTTAAAAGTAGCTAGTTTCAGCTCTCTAAAATAAAAATATTCAAAGCTCTGTATCTCTACTCTTTGCATGTTCTTTCTGGTTTGGCCCGGGCTTATGTGTGTGTTCTCCTATTTTACTTCCACTTTCCAAAAATGTACATGTTTTTAATCATAAAATCAAAATTGGTGTTGTGTGTGCATGAATATTCCCTGCAGTGGTTGTGCCTCTGTTGCAAGGCAAGCTAGACTTGCATCCTGAATTAAACAAACTTGAGAATTTTATTTTATATTACAGTCCTACTATACTTGCACATTTAGGAGGCCTTGCCTATACTACCGGTGTATAGTCATTCTAGTCCACATTGAAACAACAACAACATTTATTTGTACAGCACGTTTTCATACAAATAATGTAGCTCAAAGTGCTTTACATGATGAAGAAAGAGAAAAAAAGACAAAATAAGAACTAAAATAAGAGAGCACTAATTAACATAGGATAAAAGTAAGGTCCAATGGCCAGGGAGGACAGAAAAAACAAAAAAAACTCCAGACGGCTGAAGAAAAAAATAAAATCTGCAGGGGTTCCAGGCCATGAGACCGCCCAGCCCCCTTTAGGCATTCTACCTAACATAAATGACCTCAATCAATCCTCATTGTATTCAGGGTTCTCATGGAAGGACTTGATGATGACGGTCACGTGGGCTTCTGGCCTATTGAAAGGAATACATACGTCAGTCAGTCATCATCCGACCCGCTATATCCTAACACAGGGTCACGGGGGTCTGCTGGGGCCAATCCCAGCCAGCACAGGGCATAAGGCAGGAACAAATCCCCGGGCAGGGCTGCAGCCCACTGCAGGGTGCACACACACACCAAGCATACCCTAGGGACAGTTCATGATCGCCAGTGCACCTAACCTGCATGTCTTTAGACTGTGGGAGGAAACCCACGCAGACACGGGGAGAACATGCAAACTCCATGCAGGGAGGACCTGGGAAGCGAACCCAGGTCTACCGCTGTGCCACCATGCCGCCCGGAATACATTTGTCTGTTAGTGAAATTATGTAAAATAGCTACTAGAATTATTCCAGAACCATAGAATAAGACCTTCGATGAAAACTTCAAATTATAAAAGCAACAAATTAGTTACTTAGGTGTTTAATGAATGCTCGCTTAATGTGAGTTCTTCAAAAACAACACAGAAATATGCTAATTAAGGAGGCCAGATCTGCTCAAATGTTTTAAAGCATTTTTCAGTGCTTTAAATAGTGCAGTTGTAGATAACTCAATCATTAGCCTATCTGAGCATTTCAAAACATGACTTGGTGATGTTATGGCTGCCTGCAATATTCTCCATAATGCATTTTTTGATAGCCATTTTTTTCTTTGATGGACTGACTTTCAAAAACACTAGACCAGCTCTCACTGAGAGTGGATGCTTATATATAAATTATTTTGATGCTAGAACTACATTTCTAATTAAACTTTTATGGGAGAGCAGAAAACCTTCACTGCAGCACACTCTGCATTTCAGTGGTTCAATTTATGGTGTAAATGCCATTGTTGTTTTGTGGGTGTGTACAGGCAAAAGAGTGAAGCAAAGGAAATTGTGGTCTTTTGCTTAAAACAATTGCCTTAGATTATTGACGTTGATGTGTGCTGTGTCTCACTTATAAAATTATTTTCATATAACATTGTCATGGTATTTATTGTAATGTTACTCTATATGATTAATAGCTATGTTTAACAATCATCAATTTTGTTATAATAAATAGGTCAGAAAAATCAGTGTTAGGCCAGAGTTATACTTCATGCAACGCATGAAAATCTGCATATCTTTGGAAGGAAACTGGAGCACACTGAGGAAACCAAGCAGGAAAACATGTAAACTCCAGGGAGGGAATATCAGCGACGTGACTCCCTGCAAGACAGAAGCGCTAACGCTCCGCCACTGTGTCACCCCATGTGTGTAATTATTAGCAGTATTCATTATTTAAACAAAATTACAGATTTTTCTGTAAAATATAATATACATATTTTAATGCTTTTCATCATGAAAGTGATATCAAGTATAAATCTAAGGATTCTAAATGTGCAGAGCGCTGGAATATCATACATTTAATGTGTTCAGTGTGGCAATCTACTGCTGTCAGGAGCAGAGGAAGCCCTAGAAAAAAAGATAGCATAGAAGACGGTATGTGAGAATTTTAAAACGTATCGTGTCATTACGATCGGGAATATGTGATGCTTGAATATAAAAGCTCCATGAATACATCTGTATGTTGGTATTTTGCTTCACCACATCGAACCAATTATCAAACAACGAAGCGTGCACACCGATCTCATAGGATCCGCAAAGTGGCTTTCTGTCACATGTAATAGTAAACAGAGACTCTGACGTCACATTCCAACTTTTAGCACACTGCGCCCCCCAACTTTTTGCTGGTACTGCAACTCGCGCATGCGTCGCGTTAATTTCTGAGGACTTGCCCAGAGGACGCATCAAATGAACGCTCAGAACGCGTGGCGGCCATGATGTGGGCGCGTACACGTTCTAAGCGTGAAGTATAAATGAGCCCTAACAGTTCCTTTATTTATTTGCAGGTAGATATTTCATTTTAAACTCTTTAAGAATTCTGCTTTGGGTAGAAGGAGCGTGCCTTCTCGGGGCACAATGGACAGTGTCTAAATTATGGACAAATTATAATGGATCTTAACTCTAGTCCTAAGGACCCTCTGTGGTTACTGGTTTTCATTTCAGTTTCTTAACTAAATGCAAGTTGATTCTGGTAATAGGACTTGCCATTTAAAATACAAATACAGTATAAAATACACAGGAATCAGGTTAGAGTGCAATATTCTTGATCTACAAATTCAGTGCTCCTCTTTGTCTATTATTTTAGTATTTGCTTCTTTCTACATATACTGCTACTGCTGTAGGAGCAAAAAAATAATTGTAAACAACAGGAAATGTTGCTTACCAGTTTCAGTAGTCTCAAGTAACTATAATGGGAACTCCTTAAAGACACATGAAGTGCATTGTTTTGTTGTAATAATTTTCTCCTTTTATAGTCTTTATTATGTAGACTTTATCAGAATGTGTTAAATTCCATACTCTTTCCACACTGCAGATATTCTCCCCCACTTCCCTATTATATCTATAACACCAGGAAAGTCGATAGTAAAAGAACAGACAGGAGTTAAGTTACACATTTATTTATGAATTATAGATATTATGACCAAAAATAATAAGTAGAGCTACAATGAGTGTTGGCAAAATAATGTTCATATAACCTGGGTAATAATCTGTATATCTTGCTTGTACTCCCTGGTGGCTCGCTGTTTGATTAGTCTCTGGTCCAGTCTTGGCCAGCAATGCCCTTGATCCAGCATGGTAAATGGTAGAAAGAGACTGCATATCTTTGCAGCCCTGCTCTTACCCCATGACTCTGTAGCCTCTGAACTCCTCAAGTTTAGCTGCTTTGCAGTGTGGGGGTGCAGCATTCACCAATGAAACAGCTCAGGCAGACTCAACCATTAGTCCAACATTTTCTCTAGTTTCAAACAAACAAGAAAGAAAGAAAGAATTCAATTAAGTCATAAAACTGCCATTTCTGGTCAGTTCTTATCAGTGAAACCCTGGGGGCAGCAAGAAACTGTTTTTTCCTCATTCTTTGTACTTTACTGTTAGATTATCAAACAATTGTCTAAACATTTGTATTGTTAGACATCTCTCGATTTTATATAAAATAAAAAAAAAAATCTTTGGGAGGGAGACTAGGGAGATGAGACGTGATCTTCTCAGAAGTCAATTTGAAGTCCCGTGAGAGACACTTTAACTTGCTCCCAGCTCTTAAAACAACGACAAGTGACAAGCAAAACACACAGCTCGCCTGCAGCAGAAAGCCAGCAGATGATTTGACCGCTTCTCCTTGCGTGCATTCAAACCCCACCCACCCCTCACAACGCGAGCGGCAGAGACACGAAGTAGCAAAAGGACAGCCGCTGTACTGGCTTTAAAATGATCGCTGGGCAGTGCAATAGCAGCATCAGAAAGACAGCAGATGATACGACGGCATCTCCTTAGCATGCATTCAGCTGCCCCCCCTTCACAACACGAGCAGCGTTATACGTCCTGCAAGAAAGAGATTTAACACGCCTGGGGCCGGAAATAAAGGACAAGTATTGTTTTTACAATGTCACGTGGGACATGGCAGTGAAACATCATTTAAAACAACTCCACGGACATCTAACCTAGCAGTTGTTGGAATGCATTTGGCAGACACTCTTGATGTGCTCCCAGATCTTAAAACAATGACAGACGACAAGCAGAACACGCAGCTCGCCAGCAGCAGAAAGGCAGCAGATGATCCGACCGCTCCTCCTTAGCATGCGTTCAGCCACCCTAACCTCCCCCACCCACCACCTCCTCTTCACAACGCCAGTGCCAGAGACACAAAGTGGCAAAAGGACAGCTGCTGTACAGGCTTTGAAATGATCGGGCAGCGAGACAAGCAGAACAGGCAGCTCGCCAGCAGCAGAAAGACCGCAGATGATCCGACGGCATCTCCTTAGCGTGTGTTCAGCCGCATCCCCTTCACAACGTGAGTAGTGTTATACTGCCCGGGGCCGGAAATAAAGGACAAGTACTGTTTTTACAAAAGTTTTAAAGTAAAAGTGAAAATAATGCATATGTAACAATTCCCATGAAAATAACACTCAAATTGTATATCCAGTAAACCAAACCCAGGGGTGAGCGAGCGAAGCCCCCTAGTTAATAATAATAAAAATATTATCAATCTGTATACTAGATCTTGTTCTCTCTGCTACACACACAGATCCATTTTTGATTCAATAATACTTTATCCACAATCTCCTCATTTCTGCACTCTATCTCTAGGCATTTTAAGATGTTATTTTTAGATGTTGTAATGAATGGCATGCAGGGACTGTCATTCTGGCCAGGACTAAACAAGGATCTTTAGCTATCCAGGAGGCCAGTACAATGGAAGGACAGGACAAGACAACTTAGAGTAATTTATTTCCCCATAATGCTTCTTTTTGCTTAATCTGGATAACGCTGACAGCATACTGTATCTTGAAACTACTGCCTGCTGTGAAATGTCTGCTTGACAGGAACTTTGCTGATGCAGGGTAACTACCTTGTGACTTGTTGCTATACTCATTTTTGATGAATTGAATGTGAAACTGTTACATCTTCCACATCATCACCTTTAATTTGGTTGACTTTATCCCAGTTCTTTTTATACCCATTTGTTGAAGTTACTCCATTTGGTTCAATCAAGACATTTTTACCATTCACACCTGTGTGTTCTTTGTTTAATAATGCATTGGGCAACATGCCTACAAACTAATAGTTTTTTATTGAAGTGTGGTCTCTCTATAACATGTAATTTTTAGACAATTAAGGTTTGGAAATTTGCTATTAGTGTATTTCTACTCATTCAGTAATGCAGAAGACGAAAAAAAATAACCATCTAAAACTAAGTGGCTTGTACAGTACTGTATGTAACTAAAACTGAGTAGATAGATAGATAATAGATAGAGTAGTTTATAATATAGCTGCATAAATTAGAGGTTACAAGTAAACTTTTTTTTTTTTTACAAAAACATCTGTATGTCTAAGTAGTAAATAGCACTACATACTTCTTCATCAAGATAAATTTTAACTGATGAGAAACTAAGTTTTATCCGTGTTTGCCAGTATTTGTTAAACCCTTTTGACTGAAGCCTGAGAGAAAAATCTTTCCCATTGTGTAAATCTCTTTCATCACAATAATCAGCTGTTCATACATTGGAGACTCTTTTGAGACCCAGTCTTGTATGATTGCTTTTTTTACAATTCAGTTAGAGGAATGCCAGTAAAATATTTGTCTTTTACCTCTGTTTGATCAAAGGTAAATCTCCCAGCTATATAAAATTCAAAAGGTATGTTAACATTTACTATGTATGGATGGATTTCCAATATTGCTGATTTTTTTATGTGTTCTCCACATAATTTCCAGCACCGTGGAGTTTTATCTTTTTGTTTTACTTGAATTTTAGATTAGAATAAAAAACTGTCAAATTTTACAAACACAAATGGGCTTTGTGTTTGTAAATTTTTAATTATTAATTATTTTAATTATTACATCATATTACATCACGTTTCATATTCTTGTTCTCCTTCACCTTTTCTGAATACTTTGTGGTCGAGCTAGGTATAACAGAAGTCCAAAGAATTAATGATGGGTGCCAACTGAGTTTGCATCTTTTAATAATGGTATCAGGAACAACAGAAATAGCACTCATTGGCAAAAATAAACAAAGGAGTAATAAGGCTACAGTGCCTTGTCTAAATAAACACATGCTAGTCTGTGGTAGACCTCCGTTCTGTGATAGATCTACGTCCAAATGAGACGCAACCTTCCAGGAGTGCCTTGGATTTATAGTCCTCTGACTAGAAGGGGAGGAGTCAGTTGCTCTCACTGGGTGTCGTCTTGGAGCTTTGGGTAGAAAAAGAGATTATACTGTTGGTGACTGCGTCCCGTGAGCTTACCTCGGATGAGTCTGGAAGGTGCCTCTGTGACATGCATGTGTGACAACTTGCACTTCAAATTGTAATGTTGTTGCAATCTAATATTTAAAACATGATTGATTGATATTTTTCTTTGTTTATGTACACAAAATTCCTCCTATTACTGCCATAAACCAAGTTACTATGTTTTGGTACTGAGGTGTGAATCACTGTCTTTCTTCTCCACTTTGCACTTCACTGTATTTGTAGATCCCTTTTGAATGCTGAGTGACTTGTGGAGTCCAAAAAGAAGAGTTTAGGTACCAACTGGGCCACCCTGCTTAATGCAAAGCAGGAAAAAAAGGGAAAAAATAAGTGGTTGATGGCATAACAGGTAAACAGACAGTCTGTAGCCGTAATAGCCTAACTTTGTCTTCGAATGAATCGGCTCTGAAGAGCAGTTCTGGTAGGGAACTCTGTCTTCTGTTAGTGACGCCTCTTTCCAAGAAGGTCTGGTTTTCATTGGGCTTTGGCCAGAAGGAGTGAGCCTTCTCAGGGTACCATGGGCAGGGTCAGTTGCCCTCTTTGGGTGTATTTTCAGAGCTGCAGAATACTGAATACTGGTGGTAGAACTGTGTTGTTAAATTGCTTATCATAAAGCAGTTCACAAAAGGGGAGCAATCCATCACATCTTTTATGTGTGATAAACTTTGAGATTCACAGACACTGTTAACAGTAAGGACCATTTATAGGTATATCGTCTGGGGGAGATGTTTAATGAGATACACATCTTATGTTTATTGTTGCCTGTCATTGTTTGTAAATACTGTAGCTGTATATATTTTGAATCTTGTAATATATGCAGTTTATTTAAAAATATTGCTGGTGTTATTGTGTTGATATTTGGGTGGTGGGGTGGAAGAAAATGATAGGGCTAGATATTGGCCTAATTCTACTTGTTCCTCATATTTAAAGTGTAGTGACATAAGCATTCATTTGGGTCCCTCTTGTTCCCTTCAGACTGACACAGTGCCAGGTAGGACGATGCAAACACAGTATAATAAAACTGTAAAATGTGTCTGTTTTGCATGTGAGAGATACTTACAAAAGATGCCAAGAATCTGTGCTAAGTGCTCATGCAGACTGTTTTATAATAAGCCTACATGTCACTTGACATTAAAAATGTTAATGTCAGCATGGTTGTGATTTTTAAACTATTTCCAGCAGTGCAACCCTGGACATTTCTTTTTAATTGAAAACATATAGTAACAGAAGAAAAAGAGTAAGGTAAAATATATACAAACTGGAAGCCACGTGTCAAGAAATTATTTATTTTTATGTGCATTCAGCCTGTTTTAGGAAACAAAATGGCTGTTGAGATGATCTTTTAACCCCTTACCAATGATCCCTCCATGTCATGACCTTAGAGGCCACACCAATAGCAACCAGGACCTGCATCATGACAACAAAATGGCAGTGTCCAAAAAGGCATGGAATAAAATTAAACTTTTAAATGAAGGCTACAATCAAAAATAACTACAGCATTATATTCTTTTGAGTATAAAACCCCCAGAAATGACACCAATTCTTCTTTCATACAAGAAGGCAAGACTAAAAATTTTAATAAACTTTATAATAGTTTTGATGAACCTGTACTTAACATTAAAATGCTAAAATGAGTGGGAAGACACAGTTAATGTGATTATCAGTTTATGGAATCCTTTGAGCTTCCCATAGCAAAACTTGTTTTCAAAGTGTGTGGTCATGCAGTGAAAGGTCTGCCTCAAAGCAAGGGGTGAACTTGATGGCCACCCAGGGCCCCATCTCAGCCTCACAACCCACCCCACCACACCAACTCCATAATCCCTCTTCACATACTTCAAAATATAATTGCATACATGTTTTACAGTCTTGCTAAAGTAACACATGAACTCTTACTTTTACTTGAGAACAGATGCATTATTCAAACTGAAAGTGAATCTGTCCCACGTTTATTCCATCATCAGTTGCAAGCTGAAAGTTACTACAGAATGCAGCGTAATTAAATAGTTTGGAAGAAAAATTAACCTATGGAAAAATTGTTTGCACAAGCAGATATTAGGAGAAATTTCTGGAGATAGTGCAGGAAAACAAAAGGGAAACAGAAGAGGGAGGATGCAAATATGGCATTTAAAGAGTCTTTTTGGAAGATTCATTGTAAGAAGGAAAGGACACGGTAGTGATCTCAAAGACAAGGATGCTAGTGAGAGATCTGAAGTTACTGATTGCTTTGGCAACCTCTGCACATCGCCTCAATGCTACACACTGTCAGCATCACTTCACACAAGAATCCTGCAACTCTCTGCCTGTGACAATACCTAGATGTGACATCAGTGCTGTTCTAGGCCTCACTGTCCGTTTAAGATGACCTTCTCCATTCCATCTGTAGTGTTTTGTCATCTTCTCTTTTCCTTATTCTAATCTATTGTGTAACTCTGTACTCTAGTCATTTGTCAATGTTATGCTTTTTTGCTAAATTGATTGCTGTTCTGTCCCTATTACACCAAATATTTAGAAAGATTTGCAGAATTGAATGCAAATGTAGTGTTTCTAACATAGTCTTTATATGTTACATTTATTTTATTGATATTAATGATAGGTATTATCTTAAACTTGACAACCTACAATCAACTTGCATGCACCTTTCTTCATTTTACATTTCTTTCCTGCAGTTTTTACTAGGCTAGTCATGTTTTTAATGGTAGGGGAAATTACAGAAAGCAGGAATCACCTACTGTGAAGGCAAGGTAGTCATTTCATAATTTGTTTTCAGTAGCACTGCAAACAGGAAATGTATCACAATTTTTTTTAGCATTGCATAATTTTTTCTTTCTTTTTTTCTAAAGATTCTATTATGTAGTCTATTTTGAATAGCTGCAGCAAAGCAGAATAAACCTTAGTGCAACTGGTGTTATTTTTAGCCAGTTTTGCCTTTAATGTTTGCCTTTAGATCTTCCCTATGATAGATTTTAGTGTGTAGTTCACTTTTGCAATAAATCAGAACATGGAGCTGTATTATTGCTCTAACTAGAATAACCTGGTTTAGGAAAAAAAAAAAACCTTAGGATTACTAGGTACATAAAATTGATGGATCTTAATGTTTAGGACACAATACGTTTAGATGCTTTCATTTTGAAAAGTAATTTTACTGTTTACGGATAAAAAGTACTTGTATTGCAATTATTGTACACATTAACATAACATGCAACCTAAAATGCCTCAGATTGTTCAGAGAGGAGCATAAGAGAATTAACCCACTCTTAGAATTTACTACAGTACCCCAAATTACAAATAATAAATACATTGCCTCTTTTTAGCTAGCAACTTCAATCCAGGTCCCAATTCCTGTTTTGATTTAGTTTTGTCTATTGAAAGGTTTTGGAACCAATTGTGAATTTTTTTCAAACACTTGGTTCTTGGTCTGTATGTGAAAACTGTTCTTCTGACATGATTTTGCCTCAACAGAGGTCATGGTGTGGTTGCTTGACATAACGATTACAGTCTCTGTTCTCATGCAGATGACACACCTTTACGCCAAGATCTGCATTCCTTTTTTGAATAATTGGTTTAGTTTTGTTTTGTGCAGCGCTTACATTTTGTGCAAAATAGAGCTTCAGTTTATATTTGCTTAAAAATTGATGTTTGGGAAGGATTTTGTATACTTCATAAAGTAACTGCAAAACAAAGACAAGGGAAGATTAAACAACAATTGATGTTATAGTAATTTACTTCTTAATGAATATATATTACTCAGGTTTGATGTGGTTAGTGTACAAGTTGTGCCTTCATAAGAATCTTTGCTTACAACTGTAAAAGCTCTGAAACTAGAGCATCATCCTAGTTCTGGTTAATGGTGTTAGTGAAGAAGTGGTATTCATTATTTTCACACTTGTAATTGGGCAATAAACTCTTAATTGTTGAATAAGGCAAGTTACTAATAGAGACGGATCAAGAATCTTTTACATTTTTGGACACTTAAGCTAGTTCCACCATACATTTGTAGGGCAACAAAGCAGATAAGCAAAGTCATGACTGTTTTCTTGTTTTCATAAGTACTAGGGTGTTGTACCGTGTTAGCCATTATGAATGTAGAGAAAAGCCAAGCAAAATGACACCTTTTATTGGCTAACTAGAAAGATTACAATATGCAAGCTTTCGAGGCAACTCAGGCCCCTTCTTCAGGCAAGATGTAATACAGAAACTGAAGTTTCCTATGTTTATATACACACTCTAGGACAAGAAACAACATTACCAATGTTGTTTGTATAATATGTATGTATGTGAAAAGCAAATCAAGAACAGCAAGACCACGCCAGCTGCGGAGCTCAGCTCGGAGCGAAGTGAAGTGAATGAAATGAGGTGAATGGGAGGGGAGATGATCACGTGACTCCAACACCCGCCTTAAGTGTCCATCCCTCCACAAACACACAAACACAGACTCTCGGATCCCAACTCTCCTTTATATATATATAGATAAATAGCAAAATACCCGCGCTTCGCAGCGGAGAAGTAGTGTGTTAAAGAGGTTATGAAAAAGAAAAGGAAACATTTTAAAAATAACGTAACATGATTGTCAATGTAATTGTGTTGTCATTGTTATGAGTGTTGCTGTCTTTTATATATATAATAATATACACACACACACACACACATAAACATATATATACATATACATATATATATACATATCTACATATATATATATACATATACACATCCACATATATATACATATATATATATACACATATCAACATATATATATGCACATACATACACACACACACACACATACACACATATACACACACACACACATATATATACACATACAGATATATATATATATACACACACACACATATATATATATATATACACATACAGATATATATATATATATATATATATATATATAGCAAAATACCTGCGCTTCGCAGCGGAGAAGTAGTGTGTTAAAGAGGTTATGAAAAAAAAAAAAGGAAACATTTTAAAAATAACGTAACATGATTGTCAATGTAATTGTGTTGTCATTGTTATGAGTGTTGCTGTCTTTTATATATATATATAATATACACACACACACACACATAAACATATATATACATATAGATATATATATACATATCTACATATACACATATCTACATATACATACGTATATACACATATACACATCCACATAAACATATATATACATATACAAATTTACATATCTACATATATATATATATATATATATATATATATATATATATATATATAGACATACATATATACATACATACATTCACATATATATATATATATATATATATATATACATATATATACATATATATATATATACATATATACATATATATATATATATATATACTGTATATATACATATCTACTTAGTGGCTCCTGTATTTAGGATATAGCAGGTTGGATAATGGACGGATGGACATTTGTATGCATAGCCCCATTTGCCCGTTTTCGTTTTTTTTCTTTCTTCAGTAATATTTCAGCAAACCCGGAGCTTGTCAGTTCAAATCCTGGTACTGACACCACTGTGTGACCCTGAGGAAGTCACTTCACCTGCATGTTGTGCAAAAAACAAAAGTAATGTAACAAATTGTACCTCAGATGTTGTAAGTTGGTGGAATAAAGGCATAAGTAAAATAGATAAATATGTATTATACACATAGGAACTATTCATTTATTTTCAGTTAAGTCATCTGCAGCAAACTTTTATAAATGAGGGTTTCTGATTTTTAGATAGTGCAAAGTGTTTCTTCTTTATTGACGTTTTCTCTTGGAGAGCTTTTTTCATTTCATTGAAAATGAAAGCAGCAGCTGCCAAAATATGTAGCTTTTTTATTAATTTTTCAACATTGTGTAAAATAAATGTATAAAGTAACAGAAAAAGTTTAAATACTGGTTATTCTTTTACACTAAAATATTACTACAGAGATAGAAAAAAAGTAAAATGGATATGTTCTTTTTCTTTAAGGAGATTAAATATTACTGAAGAAAGAAAAAAAAAAATTAAACAGCCAAATGGGGCTATGCATACGAACTTAAAAGGTTTAAATAAAACAGAAATATATATTTTATTTTTACTTGCTTAACTTATGGAGGGTGTATCCTGTAGCAAAGCCCTAACTTTTTTCGTGAAAGCACGTTTCAGTCAATAAGTCTTAAAAAAACGTGTAAAGATATTGACAATAAGCTAAGTCATCTGCAGCAAAGTTTTATAAATGAGGGTTTTTCCTTTTTAGACAATAAGCTACGCAAACCCAGGAAGACATGGAATCGTTTAAATCAAGTATCATTACATCTTCCTTTCTTAAAGAGAAGTAAGGCAGTACTTATAAGCTTACATATTTATATATAGACATACATATATATATATATATATATATATATATATATATATATATCTATATCCGAAGCCGTGCAAGCACACTCTTTTGAGAATGCAACGTATAGTTGTACAGAAGAAAAGCAATCTTGCCTCAAATGAATGGCAACCTTTTGTAGGTCTATGAAGTTAATTTAAACTTTAGGTTTACGCGGTGCTTTCTTTCCGAAGTACCTGCACTCATGAATATGTCTGTATGTGTCAGTCGGTCAAATCCACGCGCTTCGCACCGGCGAAGTACCGCTTTTAAATTTTTATTAAGAAGAAAATAAAACGTTTTTAAATTGAGGGAAAATATACTAATAACAGTTTGTTAAGGATCAGTTTTTTTGTGAAGCTGCCTTTACTCGAGTGATCACTTCGAGCTGACTTGGTGGCCAAGTGTAAGCGTTACCTGGAAGTAACCACCCATACAATCAGATTGTGAATCAGACTACGAATGCCGTGAATGTAATTACACACTCACTGCACTTGCTTACGGTAATCGAACCTCAGACGTCAGCGCTAGAGGGGCTTAGCAGCGGTGAAGTATTGGTTTTAAATTTTAATTAAGAACAAAAGAAAACCTCAGAGGTTCGATTCCCGAAAGGGAGTGAAGTGAGTGTCCGGCTACCTACCAGGTAAAGCTTATGGTCGGACAGCAAGTGACATAACATCAGCCACGGTGCCTTCAGTTGTGAGAAGCAGATCATAGAATGATTGAAAATAGTTTTGCATTTACCTTTTTAGTAAAAGGCGAGCTTTTAAGCCTGAGAAATCACCCCGTAAATGCACACGTTTATTTGCACATGTGTTAATATGTATGGTTACACAGTATTAAAAGACAGTGAACAACGTCAGTTACCTTTGTTCCCGCGTTTGATAAAAGGCGAGCTTTTAAGCCTGAGAAATCACCCCGTAAATGCACACGTTTAATTGCACATGTGTTAATATGTATGCTTACACAGTATTAAAAGACAGACAAAAATTAACGTCATTTACCTTCGTTCCCGCATTTGACTCGTGCTGTAAATCTCTTCCTTGTTTTTAGGTCACGTGATTACGTAGGAGGCGTGATGACGCGATACGTGACTCCGCCTCCTCCATTACAGTATTTGGACAAAAAAATATGTTCCAGTTATGACCATTATGCGTAGAATTTCGAAATGAAACCTGCCTAACTTTTGTAAGTAAGCTGTAAGGAATGAGCCTGCCAAATTTCAGCCTTCCACCTACACGGGAAGTTCGAGAATTAGTGATGAGTGAGTCAGTCAGTCAATCAGTCAGTCAGTCAGTCAGTGAGTCAGTGAGGGCTTTGCCTTTTATTAATATGTATAGATTATAACTTTTTATTTCAGTAGAATTTTGATTTTTTCCAGCTGTGTTTTGCCCCAAAACTCATCTTGGTTTCAAATCAGTCTTCACCCTGAAAGCAGCCAGTAGTTTTAGACCTATAAAAAGTGTAGAGGAGAAATTGGCTTAAAATACATCTTTGGTAGCAGCACTCAACTTGACATGCAGCTGTAGCCTGCTGAATGAAAAGGCTTTAAAATGCACATCATATACTAACTTTTCCTATTTCTAATTTGTATGTGACTTTCATCCATCCATCCATTTTCCAACCCGCTGAATCCGAACGCAGGGTCACAGGGGTCTGCTGGAGCCAATCCCAGCCAACACAGGGCACAAGGCAGGAACCAATCCCAGGCAGGGTGCCAACCCACTGCAGTATGTGACTTCCAGTTTAAGAACTTAGTTTTCATTTCTTTTGTTGGTCAGTTCTTATTTAAATCCTCCTTGCTTAATTATTTCATTATCCCCATGACCATGAAATGAATTAAGTGGTGAATACCTGTGCAGCAAACTGCAAAAAATGCACTAAACCTTTATTTAAAATATGATTCCTATCTGAAAATATCCTCAGCTCTCTAATAAAATGAAAATCTCTTATCTAGCTCAATTTACTGTGCTGCCTGCAGTGTTTCATTCAGACATTTTTGTTGCTCATGTTACCATGAGTAAAAGGGAAGTGAAATGATAATAAAGCAGAGATGAGTAAACCAAAGTACAGCATGCTTTTTCCCTTTTTTGTTGATGGGCATACTGTATATTTTGAGATGTGATTGCTTTTAATTATGTATTATGACGCATTCATTTATAACTGTAGCTTCCCTACCACTTGAAGTCATTCATTTGTACTTTCTTGGGAAACTTTAATTAAGCACACACTCCTTTAAACTAGGGCATTCTATATTAAAATGTTTATGGGATTACTATGGACAATTGTAGCTTATCTAGTTTTCCTAAATATCTATTAAATTACCTTAAGCTTTTTTCCTTTCCCTTGCTTTCTGAACTTTTAGGTTTAAATAAAAAATAATTTAAATTCCCTTTAGTGTTTCTGTACCACATCATTGTGCAACATTCACATTTTTATTGTTGTTTAGTAAAACAGGTCTTTATACTATTCTCTTTATTTAAATTACTCAAATCTCATGTGATCATTACAGCAAATTATATATTTATTTTGTTTTTGTTTTATAGGCAATGCAATATTTACAATCCAACAAGAAATTTCAGGCAAATGTCTAACTATTGAAAAAGGACAAGTAAATTTGACAGCATGTACGGACAACTCTGCTTCTATGCAGTGGAAGTGGGTCACACGCCACCGTCTCTTCAACTTGGGATCAAAGCAGTGCCTGGGACTGGACCCGAAGTCAAGTACAGCAAAGCTGTTTGATTGTGATAACAGACAGGTTATGCTGTGGTGGCAATGCAGTAGGCATTTGCTGTATACAGTATCTGGGAGAAAGCTGAGTGTCAATGGCAGTACATTTAAAACAGATACAGAACACGAATATATGTGGCAGAGAGGTGGCTCTTCTGATAGTGTTTGTGTTCCGCCATATCATGGTAAGTAATTGTTTTCTCACGCATTTGCTGTGGTTTTTGAAACTTTGTGAAAAATGTCAGTCATTGTGGCTTCAAGGGTAAAATAAGTATGCATGCTCCACGGTTTAAAGTAGGTGTTTTCATTAATAATGCAAAGAATAATAATTTAGTTTATTTCCTTATTTTTAAATTTTCTCTGAAAAAATACATAATTTTATGAAGTTTTCAGTTAAATGCTCCAATTTTAGACTTGGCTAGCATATGCATACCAGTTGAGATATTTTGTTTGTTGTGTTAATTAATCATGAGATGATTTTAAATACTTTCTGGTACATAGTTAAGTGTACTCTACTCAAATGGGCTTCATTCATTAAATATGCAGAACTCAGTAAGAGGTTGTAATTTTAAGCATCATGCATGTGCCTGTCAACTAGGATACTTTGTGAAAGTGAAATCAATAAACTATAAATGGTATAAGTTAGAATGTGATGTACAGCATTCAGCATTCAAAAATCTCTATTAAATTAATTTAAATCTTTTGTTTCTTTAATTTGTGATCAATATTTTTGCTTTTAATTTTATTGATTTTATTGTAATCACACAACATTCCATACAAACAGATCAATTTTTACAAAAATAGGATTGAAAGCAAATCAACCCCCATCTCTATCTGTATATCTGAGTTGTCTTCACACACATTGCCATTTTATGTTTTTGTTTTTTTCTTGGGTGCCCAGTAACATGAAGAACTAGATGACTGCTTACACTGGATATGCATCTCACTTTTGTAAAAACTTAGTGAAGAACTGTGGAGAGACTAGTGCTCAAGGGAAATGAGGATAACTCTTTAGAAGTATCTTTTCTGGTTTACGCTTCTTGTTTGGTTTTGACTAATGAGACCTGTATAACACTACTTGTACTTCACTTTAAGCAACTTTTTTTGTTTACACACATAAGTAAGACATATTTGCTCATTTTTGCTACTTCTAAAAAAAATATCCATTTTGATTGGAAACTGCATCAGTTCAATTCAAGCACAATAAATACTCCAATGCAGAGTCACAAGTGACTGGCATCTATCTCGGGATCATCAGGTGTAAGGCACCAGAATTTACTCATACATTATCAGTGTTTTGCGTTTGTGCGGTTTTATCCGTTAAAAAACAAATATGTGCAGTTTGGTGTGAACAGCAAGGCTTTATTAACCCCCTATGAGTGAATGTGTCCACTGATGGATTGGAGGCTCATCCAGAGGTAATTTGGTTAATAGTTCTAAGGTAGACAAGACCATCCAAAACAATACATTGATAATCAGTTTTAGAAACAATATACAGTATTTGTATTTTGGACATATTATGGAAAAAACACTATATAATTTAGGACTATTAAATTTCAAATGTATTTTCTAATTTGTGCATTTGCCCAGAAAATATCACCCCAAATTCAAGCTTACACATTGCATAAGGCATTGAAGCAAAAACAAAGCTGCAAGCTTATAGGGAAAACTTGATAACAGTTGCTAACCAACCAATAATTTTTAGAACTTTTTCAAGAAATAGCATGCCCATATTGGTGGGTGTCAGTGTGTTAAGTGATTTTCCTGTAGTTGAGAATTTGCTCAGAGAGTAAGAGGAGGCATAGTGCTGCTCATCACATAGTGATGTTACAACTTGGGATATTTTCTCTCATTCTTTTGTATTACTGTAAGTCACAGGTTATGTTCAAGCAGATTCTGCAGCTGCTGCTATTTAGAAGGGCTAGTTACTGTTCTACCAGCCTACAAAACAGTGTAAGTGTGTAATTTTGGTTGATTCAGAGGCATGTTTTGTATTTTTCCTTTCATTCTCTGGTTTCATAATTTAGAATTCAAAGTGGTCTTTGTTGTTAGGGTTATTAGATTATCAGTAATCAAAGCTCATTCCTAGTAAATACAATTACACCATGGAGTGACATTAAACTGGAAATTGTGCCTTATGAAAATGACTTGGAGACTTACTGAAGTCATCTCTTCCTTGTACCATGTAATATATAAAGTGTTTAACTTTTTGATACCCAAGACCCCAAAAGCCTCAGCTGCATATGTGTATCATTTTTGTTTTTAAAATACTGATATGTCATCCTAACATTAACTGCTCTCCATATTCTGATTCAATACAGATTCTGTTTCCCAGCAACAGATTTTGAACAGTACTACTGTTGTGGTTAGGAGTCAGGAACATGATGAAAAAGGTGGGAGGCCTCTAAAATTGCCACACAAAGCAGACCAGGACCTTCACTGGCCCACCCAGAAGAGGTTTAGCCTTGAACAGCTTGCCCCCAAACCTAAATAGGGGGAACTGGCATTTAAAACAAAAATACTCTTGAAAGTTATCTAAATAACTCACAAGAGGGCGAAACCAAGCAAAACTCTTGCTTATGACCAATAATAACACAGATTCTTTACAAATAAAAAATATTTATTAAAAAAAAGAATAAAACAATGCTCAAAAGAGCAAAAGGGTTGTCTAAAGAACAATCCAAAGAAAGTTCCAGTACACAAGCCAATATTTGAAATCCAGAAAGAAAAGCAAATAATTGAAATAAGCAAGAAAAAGCTGTAATATTCACAAACTTCAGTGAACTCCAATGAAAATCTTGCTGGGGACAGAATATATATCTGTATCTTGGGGTACACCCTCAAAATGGAGGCACATTTAAAAAGACACTACACAATTCCATACATAACAGAAATACATAAAATGAGAAATAATAACTTAAAAATAACAAACAACAATGCAACATATAACCTCAATTTAAAACATAAGCTACAAAACTTGAAAATAGCGAGAGAAAAAATACAAACCTGCAATTGTTGTAATTTTTTAGGAAGGCAATATAATGGAGAAAACAAACAATGAAAAAATTAACTGCATGCCTCTTCGGTGCTTCTGCACATTCCTGTACCTATTTGTTATAACAGTGTAATTAAAATATTGCAAAGGCATTCACTTTTAAATACTGTAGAATGAATACCATTACCCTGTACCTAAAAATCACAAATTGTGTGTCAGCTGTAAATGATAAACTAAAAGCCAGTGAAGATGATACTTAATTTCCTTATAAATAAAAAAATACTGTTGAGTAACAGCAAAATAAAGCTTAGAGAAATGCTGTTCCACTTTACTATGTATAAAACCACAGCTGTGTATCAGCTCTTAAGACCGAACAAAAAGTAGAATATAAAAATATTCAAATGTCATTTCATCATAAAAATCATCCTGATGTGCTTCAGCTCTGAAAGACAAGTTTATGTAGCCAGTTAGTTAAAATATCAGAATCAAGGCCTATGTGAAAAAGCACGCCCCTCCTCACATCAGTATGACTTGGGTACAGAGGAATCCCCTTGCTCTTCATTATTTTTTACTTGTTTGGATAACATCTTTATCCAAGCATTAGCATTATTTCAGATGTAATTGGTTACATTTCGTTTGATTTCCCAGTTGGAGCACAGACAGGTGAAGTGACTTTCTGATGGTCACACATTGTCAGTATCAGTATTTGAACCAACAGCCTCAGGGTTTGAAGTCCTTAGTCACTATGTCATACTTCTTATCATCATGTGTATAATCTTGTAGTGCTTCTGTTGCTGAAAAATGTATTGCAACCTCATACATTTATAAATCGCAAGATCGTAAAACATTATGCATATACCACCATGAAGAACATGCTCTTAGGAAACAATAAACAACTTGGTTTTTAATACAACTTGAAAATTCCTCAGATTAATGTTCAGTACCCAGATGAACTCTGCTGGATTAGAAACAATGCTATGGTTAACTGTGAAGGGTCAGTAAGGATTAAGGAGTATCAAGGATTGGCAGCCAAGCTTATGATTGTCCTGAAGTCTTTGGTATGTCATCTGACTGGCAGAGATTCACACAAGTTTACATACATGGATGTAATGCAGTATGTGGACCAGGAAGAAGAATGGCCAATATAAATGCAGGTATGCAGATTTTAAGAGGAAGCAAAAACACACTGAGAAATGATATATATCTTTAGAAAGCTCCTGCTTTACATGTGAGGTGAAGCATCGTATGTGAGACTGATTTTTAATAACTCAAAAAAAAAGTGCATCATGAGCATATTGTTTTCGATATGTTTCGATGCATAAATGCTATGTGTGGAGGACAAGTAAAGAGAGGCTATTCTTTAGACATCTACTATAATGAAATTCAATTATTTATACTTTTAGTCTGTATAAGAAAAACACAGAAGCAGTACAAAAACCTGAAGAGGAGCTATTTACTAATGCCAGGAAAAAGGGTATGAGCCAGTTTTGAAAATGGGGGCAATGATGCCCCCAAATTAAAATATTTACCCTCTTAAAACACAAGAGCAGGCACGAAGTCTGCCCTCAGAATTATACCTAATATTACTACTAATTTAATTTGTTATTACTGCCAATGTTTCACTAAAACTTAGTGTTGACACTTCCATTTAACAGTAGGCTTTTTACAACTTCTCTTAGTCTTGACTGACTACATTAGCACTGTAATTCATAAAATGGACTGTATTGTTATTATAGCCAGTTACTGTAGTACCTCAAATCCTTCATTCTTTTTCAAGGAACTGTTAAACTTGCCACTTATAATGTTAGATCATTTACAAAGAATTTTTTTATGTTTTATTGTATGTGCTTTTCTGATGATATTAGGTACATTTAATGCCATATTTGGTGTTGAGAGGTTTACTTACCTTGACAGGGACAGTCACGTATCTGGTGACTCTTCCTATGAAGTCATTACACGGATTGGGAGAACATGGGGGGGTCATGAGCTCAGTAGAAAGGGGTGTGTGGCGCTCCTGATCTCTATGCAAAAGGACGAAGGTCCAAGCCTTTAGAGTCCTGGTGCTTCCTATCTTGCTATATGGTTGCGAGACATGGGCGCTATCCAGTGACCTGAGATAAATACTGGACTCCTTTGGTACTGTGTCTCTCCGGAAAATCCTTGGGTACCGTTGGTTTGACTTTGTGTCAAATGAGCGGTTGCTCATCGAGTCCCGAATGAGGCACATTACATGCATTGTGAGGGAGCTTCAGTTATAGCACTACAGCCATGTGGTGCAATTCCCTGAAGCTGATCCAGCTTGTAGGATCCTCATTGTTGGGGACCCCAGTGGCTGAACCAGGCAAAGGAGATGCCCACGTAAAACCTGGCTGAGGCAGATAGAGGGTAATTTCCGGAGGGTGAGACTGGACCACATGTCTGAGTGGGGGGTTGCCAACTGGGATCCCAAGCTGTTTCATTGTGTGGTGGGTGCGGCAACATACTGTAGCAGTGCATGCACCCCAACTTGACTTGTGCCATATTAATAAAAGTATTAATACACCACCACCAACACAACAGCCCCTAACTGTTAGACCAGCTTGAAAAAGAAATGCTTGCTGATAACTTACATTAAATATATTGCGTAGGCTGCAGAGTTTTCTTACGGTAGCACCAGAGCAGGAGCTGTAAGTGCCAATGCTACTTGTGATTTCCTTAAGAGTACCTAAAACCTGAGAAAATTATGGCTTTCAAGCACTAACATCACGTATCCTTATTACAGTACAGGATGGGATGATTATTTCCTTTAATGATGATAGTTTATGAATTGATTAACTAGCTAAAAGAATTGTTAATGTTAGCTAAAATATTACATTAGCATGCCTCTTAGTAATGAAGATAGAGCTTTCATTATCTAATGTCCTTAAGATGTCCATTATGCTGCTGATCTAATGAAGTCTCCCCTTTATTATATTTTCCTTGTTCCTGTGCAGAATTCCACCAAACCTCCTTATATTGAAATGTGTACGTGTTTCATAGGAGTTTGAATACAATAGGTCTTTTCGTTCAATCAGAAAATAATTGTGGTTTGACAATACCTTTTGTAATAGAAATGCAAAGGAAACTGTAGACTTTTAAAATTGTAATTCTCTTCTATTGATGAGACTAAAAAAGTTAATAGCTGTTCTAAAGTAATAGTATTTTTAAAAATGTATATTGTAAAATTCTTTATAAATTGACCCAATATTTCAGTCAGTGAGGGCAAAAATGGCTTCCTAAAAAGTTTTATTTGCTGTGAGCAATGAGGAAATATTAAAGAAGTTCACCCTTTTTAGTCTAAACAAAGATTAAGAAGAGACATGGTTCCATATTTATCAAGCATATTCAGATAATGCTTTTACGAAGGAGACAAAGCCCCAACTGAACCTGGTTACAAAAGCAATTGCACACAAGATTATACTATAGTGTAATAAACAAGTATCATAGTAGCACGTGGTACCTTAGTTATTATAGAAGTATGCTGGGTTCTTTAGGAAGGTGTGCATAATGAGCATAAATTGAATGCAACTAAATTTTGGACAAGTTAAATTCAATTTTATTTGCCGTGCATCACAATGACAATGAAAGTTTTAGTCTTATGAGGTGTATGTAATTCCTTTGCAGACTTTGTTGGTGTTGCCATTTTACCAACTCCATTTCTGTACTTTTTATGAACTGAGAAATGGAGAGAATTGTTAAATCCTGTCTATACTTTTAAAAAAGAATTAGGTTTTGTCAAACAAATTGAAACATGTTTTCTAAAAACCAGGGAAAAAATCTGAAAAATTATTTTTTTGTCCTGAAATTAAAAATTCAGTTCCAACTTTACTGCTGAAACCCAGTATAGTACAAAAGTATTAGTTCTTCAGTTGCACTTTGTTCAACAGCATTTCACATTTTTCTTGGCAGTCGATTTTGTTCAACACATGTTGATGCCTCAACAACAATTTATTTCTTGTATATCCCCAAATCACACAAGAAAGGCCTCAATGGGCTTTACCTCACACTGTTTTTTTGACAGCCCCCCAGCAGTGACGCTCTTAAGAAGGCAAAAAAATCCCAAAAAACCTTGCAGGAAAAATGGAAGAAATCATTGAAAGGGCAATTCAGAGAAAGACTCTGTTCCAGGTAAGTTGGATATACAGTGGGTGTCAAACATGGGTTAAATACAATAAAAGTCAGTATATAACTCAAGATGGAACAAAAACACATGGACACTGGTATTCAAAATGTCCCTTGATTCATCCATTGCTCTAGAGAAGAATTCAAAACGTCAAGCTTTTTTCTTCTGCCAAGATATGTTATATTTTTCTGTTCTTTGAGTAATTGTATTGGTTCACAGACTTGTTTTCTCAAAGTGCAGTTTTTTCTGAATATTAGTATCAGTTATCCGTAGTTATCAGTAACATTGATAACACAAGTTTTTATGTACTGCCCCTCAGTAAATGGTTTTTCCTGCCTTGCAAATTTAATTACATTTTCTATGGTTTTTTTTCTACATTGTCTAAACACATTTTACCAGTCAGGTTTGAGTACATTTTTTAATGCCATCAAAAATTCTACTCCTTAAAAACAATGTTTGGTTTCTTTGCATGTTAAACACCATGATTTGTTGTTGCTTTCAATCATGATAGTGTTTTAAGTCTCAAAACACAACACTTTTCATCAACATTTCTCTTCTAAGCTTTGGATATTAAATATATAAATAATTGAGAATGGGAGTCCACAAACAAGTGACCTGAGGTAATGGTTATTCAATTTCTTTAACACTGGAGTCTTAAGTATTCATTGATGGAGTACTGCCCTCTGTTCTTTGACCAGTGAAAATTGCAGTCATCCCACAGCCTCTAGGTTGGACACCCTTGCTATAAACCATGGCCAAGCCACTGAATGTTTATCAAGTGAGGAGTCCTCTTGATACTTGGTTCCATCTCCTAACCATCACTGAATTGCCATTTTGAACCAAATCCAGTATTGTTTTGTTTTTTTCTTATCATGGATTCCAAGATTCTTGAGCAATGTAAAAATGAAAAGAAACACATAAACATACTAGTTCCACTTCTAAAAGAAATGTTCATAACTAATTAGTTGATCATACCAATATTTATTACCTGAATGTATTCACCACCAGCATTATTTCTTTTCTCTATTTCATTGTTTCTTGGCTTTCCCAAATACACAGAAAGAATATACCGTATGTGGACCTTTAGAGTAGAAATTTGAAAAGTGTTACTAACTCTTTCAGAATCTAATAGTTGGCAATATAATTTGTACTTGCAATAATAATTCTTACATTCATTTATAATAAGTGAAATAAGATGGAAACACTAATCTTAAAGTCATTTTCCTACTTTACTAGTTTTTATTGTTTCGTTGATAATTATCATTTTGATTTGGTAGCTTATCTTCTGCATTCCATGTCTGTGTGGTACTGCATGCCTCTATCCATTTAATTTGTTTTTTGGAGTTTGATGAACTACTGAAATTCTGAGTGGCTTCTCAAAATTTGTCTTATGACTTGCCATTGAGACTCATTTCTGTATTTTCAAATGATTTTTGGTATTTATCCAATTAACGCAGGTGACCTGCAGCTGCTTAGATATTAACTGCTAACTTTGCAAACATACAGAATATGTGAAGTACACATTTGTCATGGCAGTCAAGGGATTACTGGTAATAGTTTTAGGGTTCCAGTACAAAGTAAAACCCTAAACATGCCACAAAATATTACATTTTTAAATGGATTATGATAGACCCATGAACATGGAAAGCAAGGAAATTCCCAACTCATTTTTTCTCATAAGCCTTTCTCTTAATTCCCTCCTTTATTTTAATCAAATATACCATGCTTCAGAAAAGTTTGTCATTTAACAAGTTCAGTGTGAATTATAGCCTAAACTTGTATTTTGATGGCTTCTTTAGAATCATGGCTGAAAGTGAGTAAATTCATCCAGATGCTGAGAGAGAGATGATGCACTGGGAGAGGTCTTAAATTCCTTTCAGCTGATAGTTGTTTTAATCAAAAGAAAGAAAAGAAATATGTATCTTTTAAGCATATGAAACTGAATATATGAAAGAAACATGACTTGCTTAGCCCTTAGCCCAGGTGAGGCAGTGATTTGTAAGCTTACCTTCCCTGGGAATTTTTAAGTTACCTAAGGCCATCCTCATTGTTGAGCCCTGCTCTAGTTATTTTACATTTCTTGATTTTGTTTAGTTTCTACAGATTACGGAGTCATCCTCTCAGTTTGTGAAGTTAAAACACAGTCTGTAGTCATTTCAATTTTGAAGGTGTCTGTTCCTGTTATGGAATTGTACTCAGGACATAAAATGCCCTAGACATCCAACTGCTAAGTTGGTTGTGCCCAGATGTTATGTTTTATAGATGTGATACTATGTTTTTTTTTTTTTTTTTTTTTAATAATAAATACACTGCTTGTTTTGTAAGTAGCCTATTCCTATAGCATAGCAGGACAGTCACATCCAGTTTGCTCTTTAAAATCCTTATTTATTTTTCTTCTCTCCACCACATATTCTGAAGGCTCTTTTTCCATTAGTTCTTCTGTATCTCTAATTCCCTGCTTCTCTACTTCCTAGACTTTGTATCTCCTCAACTTGTTGCTCTGTTTTCAGACTGCAGTTTCTGGCCCTGTTCATGCTGTCAGTGTTTACAATCATCTATTGTTATCCATACTTCAGAGAGGCTTTGGTAACTTTGTCATTTCTTAAAGGTCATCTGAGTGATATAGAGTTGGGTTAGTCCACTTTATGGTATTCTTGATAGAGTGATAATTCATCACAGGGTACAGTTATACACACTGTATAGTACAGAGTCTTTCTGGGTGGGACAATTTAGTGGTGTTAGTCAACTTGCTTTGAAATTTAGGGACATAACTGTGAATGTAGGGAGAACTCACAGATTAGAATGCAGTTTGTTGTGTTTCTGCGAAACGTGGCTAAATAACACCATCCCAGATGCCAACGTGGAGCTACCCGGGTTTAGCACAGTTAGAGCGGACAGAGATGCAAGTACCTGTGGTAAGCACAAAGGAGGAGGACTCGCTCTCTATGTTAATACACGGTGGTGTCACTCTGGACATGTTAACGTCAAAATCTCCACTTGCTGCAGGGATATCGAACTGTTGGCCGTAAGTTTACGTCCCTACTATTTGCCCAGAGAGTTTGGACATGTCATTGTTGTTATTGTATACATTCCTCCTCGGGCAGACGTGGAGTCAGCGAGTGACATCATCCATTCCGCTGTTGCTAAATTACAAACGCAGCACCCTGAGGCGCTTGTGCTTATCGCTGGAGACTTTAACCATGTGACGCTGGACAAAACATTGCCTGCATTCTCCCAGTATGTGGACTGTAACACCCGGGGAAATAAGACTATTGATTTACTGTATGCAAACGTTAAAGACGCATACAGCGCCACCCCGCTGCCTGCGCTTGGGAAAGGAGATCATAACCTGGTTCAGCTTCAGCCTCACTATAAACCAAAAGTTAGAGTCCTACCTGTAACCACACGATCATTCAGGAAGTGGACCCCGGAGGCTGAGAATACTCTGAGAGAACTTTTTGGAACTACAGACTGGGATATCCTGCAGGGATCTCATAATGAGAACATTGAGGAAGTTGTTGACTGCACTACTGATTACATCAACTTCTGTATGGACATTGTAGTTCCAGTAAGAACAGTACGCTGCTATGCTAACAACAAGCCATGGATTACAAGTGACATCAAGGGCCTTTTGAATCAGAAGAAAGCTCAAGCGCGTGCAGAAGGAACTCCGAGTCCAACTCAGGGCGGCGAAGGAGCAGTACAGGAGAAAGCTGGAGCAGAAGTTGCAGAATAACAGCATGAAGGAAGTGTGGGATGGGATGAAGATCATCACTGGCTGCAGCTCGAAGCGGGGTACCACCATTGAGAGAGACGTGAAGAGAGCAAACCAAATGAACAACTTTTTTAACAGGTTTGACCACCCTAACCCACTCTCACTCTCACCTCGGAGTACTGCACCCTCCACACATCCTTCTGCTGATACCAGCATAGGAAAATCATCCCCACCCATAATAACAACAGCGCAAGTGAGCAGAGAGCTGAGGAGACTTCGTGCCAGCAAAGCAGCGGGTCCAGATGGAGTATCGCCACGACTGCTGAAGGTCTGTGCATCGGAGCTGGGGGGTCCTCTACAGCGCATCTTCAACCTGAGCCTGGAACAGGGGAGAGTCCCGAGGCTTTGGAAAACATCTTGTATCACCCCAGTCCCAAAGGTATCACGTCCTAGTGAGCTGAATGACTTTCGGCCTGTTGCTCTGACATCACATGTGATGAAGACCATGGAGAGGCTGCTGCTTCACCACCTTAGGCCACAGGTTCAACACGCCCTTGACCCTCTGCAGTTTGCATATCAGGAGAAGGTGGGAGCGGAAGATGCCATCATCTATATGCTACACCGATCCCTCTCTCACTTGGACAGAGGCAGTGGTGCTGTAAGAATTATGTTTCTAGACTTCTCTAGCGCCTTCAACACAATCCAACCTCTGCTCCTTAGGGACAAGCTGACAGAGATGGGATTAGATTCATACCTAGTGGCATGGATCGTGGACTATCTTAAAGACAGACCTCAGTATGTGCGTCTTGGGAACTGCACGTCTGACATTGTGGTCAGCAACACAGGAGCGCCACAAGGGACTGTACTTTCTCCGGTCCTGTTCAGCCTATATACATCGGACTTCCAATACAACTCGGAGTCCTGCCATGTGCAAAAGTTCGCTGATGACACTGCTATCGTGGGCTGTATCAGGAATGGGCTGGATGAGGAGTATAGGGACCTAATCAATGACTTTGTTAAATGGTCCGACTCAAACCACCTACACCTGAACACCAGCAAAACCAAGGAGCTGGTGGTGGATTTTAGGAGGCCCAGACCCCTCATAGACCCAGTGATCATCAAAGGTGACTGTGTGCAGATGGTGCAGACCTATAAATATCTGGGAGTGCAGCTGGATGATAAATTAGACTGGACTGCCAATACTGATGCGCTGTGCAAGAAAGGACAAAGCCGGTTATACTTCCTTAGAAGGCTGGCTTCCTTCAACATCTGCAATAAGATGCTGCAGATGTTCTATCAAACAGTTGTGGCGAGCGCCCTCTTCTACGCAGTGGTGTGCTGGGGAGGCAGCATTAAGAGGAAAGACGCCTCACGCCTGGACAAACTGGTGAGGAAGGCAGGCTCTATTGTTGGCATGGAGCTGGACAGTTTAACATCTGTGGCAGAGCGAAGGGCGCTCAGCAGGCTCCTATCAATTATGGAAAATCCACTACATCCACTAAATAATGTCATCTCCAGACAGAAGAGCAGCTTCAGCGATAGACTGCTGTCACTGTCCTGCTCCACAGACAGATTGAGGAGATCGTTCCTCCCCCAAACTATGCGACTCTTTAATTCCACCAGGGGGGGTAAACGTTAATATTTAACATTATACATAGTTATTGTCTGTTTTTTTTCACCTGTATTATTATCATTCTTTAATTTAATATTATTTATTGTATCAGTATGCTGCTGCTGAAGAATGTGAATTTCCCATTGGGATTAATAAAGTATCTATCTATCTATCTATCCATCCATCCATCCATCCATCCATCCATCCATCCATCCATCCATCCATCCATCTATCTACACATGAATAAGTCTATACTCCCATTAACTTTGTGCCATCCTGAATAAACATCCAAAAAGATGGCCTATAGTGGCCCATATCATCAGTGCGATTATATTCAAAATGGATAGTTAAAGCAAAAACCCACTTGTGGCAAAAGGTGGGCATAAGTCAGTTTTTTTTTTTCTTTTCTTCAGTTTCAGTTATCACATTACAGGGACTTTTGGCTGTTTTGTGTTAATTGTGCTTTTATGGGCCGTTTGTCTCAAGTCACCTATACACATTGAAAGTTATTAAAAGGGTTTTACTTTTACCTTTATGACATGCCTGTGACTCAGCATTTTTTTTTGCTAATACCAGGAAAAATGTACATGAAGGGATGAAAACTAATTTTTGTGCATACATGCAAAATTTATGTGAAAAATTATAAATTAATGTTTGGCTTTATTTTTCCTACTCGGTAGTATTCCTGTACTTGGTCACTGTAGGTGGCAGCTCCTTTTTATAGCAAGCAATTCTCCATGCATTTTTTGATTACCTTCAGGCCACTTAATAATGTAGAACTATACTTAATGAATAAACAGTAAAGTAGACGACGACAACTTATATTGCTGCAACTTGCTTCTGGGTGTGATTCTTCACTGCTATGTCAAAACCAGTTTGTACACTGTAGAATTTCATAAACAGGTCTAGTAGAAACAAGATTGTGGTTAATGTTAAGTACTAACTGCATTCTGTAAAATAGGCATCATTAGAGACCTCTACTAAATAAAGCAGATTCTAAGCAATGTATGACTTTAAATTTATGGGGATCTTCTTGACATCTTTAATGAACCATGATAGAAACAACAGAATGTTGCATTTTGTAGACTTTCAGTTTACTTTGTAAAGTTCTTGTATTTTGAATGGCCATGCTCCCAGAACCTCTGTATATAAGTATTGGGCCATGGGCAGACTTCACAGTTACCTAATACAGATTTAGGGGAAATTGAACCTACTGCAGGTATCTGGTTAGAGACAAAGTGACAACGAAAAGTCTTGGGAGTAGCACATGGACACTGTCCTCTCTCATTTTAGTTCAATTGATAAGAAATTAACTATTCCATTCAAGTTGCTTTTTATATATCTTAAACTAATAACAAAATCAGGTCCTGTCTCACTCATTGTTCTCTATCGTCCCCCAAAATACAATGCATCCTTCTTATCCGATCTGATTGAACTTTTGACCCACCTAAGCTCTTACTCTCAGAGAATTATGCTTCTTGGTGATTTCAACATCCATATTGACACCCCCACATCTAAACTGAGAAATGAATTCCTGTCCTTACTGGACTGCTTTGACTTGACACAACATGTTGATTTTCCAACCCATTCTGGCGGTCATATATTGGACCTGATCTGCACTTCTGGACTATCTGTTGCCAACATTTACAGCACTGATTTGGGACTCTCTGACCATAAAGCAGTATTTTTCACTGTTTCACTGCCTCTCCCTCCTCTTACCTGTAAATGACAAATTTCTTACAGAAACCTTAAAAATATCTGTCCCTCTATCCTTTCTGGATCCATTTCTGATCTTTTACTGTCTGCACCTATTCCATCAACACTAGATAGTTTTGTTGACCACTATAACTCAGCCCTTCATTTAGCATTAGATAAAACGGCTCCTTTAAAACATAAGGAGGTTTCCTTTAAACGCTCCGCTCCTTGGTATAACTCAGAATTGCGATCTATGAAAGCAGCTGGCCGACGCCTTGAGAGAATGTCATGTAAGACTGGCCTCACCGTGCACATCCAGGCTTTCTCTGACCACCAAAGAGCTTACAGAGAAGCACTAACTTCTGCCAAAAACACCCATTATGGCAGAATAATAGAAAGTGGCCATGATAACCCAAGGGTTTTGTTCTCTGTAGTTAATAAACTACTCGAACCCGCATCTGGTCCAACTACCTCTTCTACTGAAGTCTGTGAGGAATTCCTCCACTTTTTCCGTAACAAAATTAAAGATCTAAATAATTCAACTAACATAAATATATCATCTGTTTATATCTCTCCCTGTTTTCCCACTCCATCCAGCTCCTTCTCTAAGTTCTCACCAGTCACTTCTGCGTTTGTTAATAACCTGCTTTGTAAGGTGAGGCCGACTACTTGTGTACTGGACCCCATCCCCACCACACTACTTAAATCCTGCCTTCATGCCATAATCCCGACTGTTACAACAATAATAAACTCATCCCTTGACACTGGCTCCGTGCCGCTCACTTTTAAAATTGCTTCTGTAACCCCAATGTTAAAAAAGTCTGGCCTTGATGCTTACAATCTTAATAATTTCCGACCTATTTCCCACTTACCTTTCCTGTCAAAAGTTCTTGAGCGTGTTGTAGCTTCCCAACTCACCAATTACCTAACCTCTAATAATTTGATGGAACCCTTTCAGTCTGGTTTCAGGGCGCGGCACAGCTGTGAAACTGCTCTGCTACGGGTAACCAATGATTTGCTTATGGCAGCAGACTCTGGACAAACTAGCATATTAATTCTGTTAGACCTCAGTGCAGCATTTGACACTGTTAGACATGACATCCTACTGTCCAGAATGGAGAACATGCTGGGTATCTCTGGCACTGCCCTCCAGTGGTTCAAGTCCTATCTGACTGATAGGCAAGAGTTTGTTAGTCTTGGCAACAGCAGATCCAACTCCATGCCAGTCACACAAGGAGTTCTCAGGGCTCTGTCCTTGGTCCTCTGCTTTTCTGTATTTACATGCTTCCCCTTGGCCATATCATCCGTAGTTATGGATTGGGTTATCATTTTTATGCAGATGATACTCAGCTCTGCTTCAATGTTAAAAGTGGAACTTCATCAGAGCTTTCTCAGCTCACAACCTGCCTTAGTGAAATTAAAACCTGGATGGAGCAGAACTCTTTAAAATTAAATTGCAATAAAACTGAAACCCTGCAAATTGGGACTAAAATGCAACTTAATAAAATGAGCTCCTTCCCAGTCCATCTTGGCAGTGATCTCATCAGACCTGCCTCTACTGTAAAAAATCTTGGTGTCATTTTTGATTCCTCCCTCACTTATTCCGCCCAAATAAATCACATTAAGAAACTTTCTTACTTTCACCTCCGTAACATATCCCGTGTTCGCTCCTTCCTCTCCTTCTCTAATGCTGAGAAACTTGTCCATGCTTTTATCACATCCCGCATCGATTATTGTAATTCCCTACTGGCAGGTGCCCCTTCTAATCTTATATCACAGCTCCAGCTTATTCAAAACACAGCTGCAAGAGTCCTTACTCGAACCAGCAGCAGCGAGCACATCACACCCATCCTGCTCCGTCTGGCTCCCTGTGTCCTACAGAATCGAATATAAAATCCTACTAATAACCTACAAAGCTTTAAATAACCTCGCACCAAACTACATCGGTGACCTCCTCCATCACTATGTGCCTGCCCGCCCACTAAGGTCCTCTGATTCTGGTAATCTTGTTGTGCCCCTCACTAATCTACACTCTATGGGTGACAGGGCCTTCAGCTGTATAGTGCCCAGACTCTGGAATGACCTACCAAAATTAATCAGGTCAGCTGACTCCATGAATTCTTTTAAAAAACAACTCAAAACTCATCTGTTCAGGAAGGCTTTTAGCTCTACTTGACTTTATTACCTTTCTCTCAGTTTACATCTCTGTCAAGATGCCAATGTAACATGTATGTGTGTGCAAGACCATCAATTATGTTGTCTGTTTTTTTTTTTCAGAATTTACTGTCTTAATCTTCTTTATTTATTTATCTGGTTTGTACAATGCTATATACTGTATATTCTGCCGTTCTTTATTATATTCTGTAAGTGCCTTGAGCATGGGAAAGGCGCTATATAAATAAACTGTATTATTATTATTATTATTATATACAAGTGTATTGTCTGGTTTTCTGAAGGAAAAAAAGGAAAAAACACCCATTAATTATCATAGATAACAATGGAATAAATACTTGAAATAACACTGTTATCTTACTACATATACTGTATAGACAAACAAACTACAAAACAGACTAATAATGCTACATTACATCATTGTGGGGGGAGCAAATTAATTAAGCGATTAAGATTATGCTGTGGCTCCCGGTCCCATATTGTATGAACAACATATGTGAGTATCCCCTGAAACCATAAGAGTTACTACATGCAGTACTATCTAGTAATAACATTAACAAAGTGCATAAGTAGCCAAATAAGTATTCATGTACTGTACTGTTCCAAACTTAACCTTTTCATTGAAAACAATGTGGAAGCTGCACCTTAAACACAGTGGGTATCTATTATGAACTACAGAATTACTTCTGATATTTCTTATAATTCCATTGCATTATTAAAGTCACTCAGTTTGTAATAATGCAGATGCTAGAAAGGAATCATGTTGACAGTTTCTACTGTTAAACTTTGTTTTTTTTTAAATGCACATGCTTGTTTCTTTGTAGGTGAGAGAAAACTTATAGTAGTGACTTGAAGGAGATGAAAAGATGGAGCATAACTCAGAAAAGGTTATTGGGCCAGCCTTTTTACCCATCTCTCAAACTGGCCTGTTACTAAGACAAATTAGCTTAGCCAACAAACTTAATGGACTTGTTAAACCTCTTATATTCCAAAAGTTCATTCTCTGCATACTATGAGACTAATTAATTAAATTGGAATGTTGTACTGAGTCTTTTAAGTAATGTAGCATAGTTTTTAGTAGCAGCACTAGCAGTAGTTCACACATATAACAAAAACATGAGGTGGGGTGGCAGATAGGAAATTTGTATTTCAAAAACATGTTGACACCAATCTGTTGTCAAATCACTGCGCTTCTGCAGTATGTTCTAGAGATAGAAACAAACACAATTAAAATATTGGTTCATTTGGGGTGCTAAATTAGCAAGCCTGTTGAACAATGAAAAATAACAAAATGAAAGAGGGTTCACAAAGTTGCAGTAGAACAAAGTTGAAAGGGCTCTTTTATAATGCCTTTAACTGAAGCAATCTATCCTCCTCTGGATAGGGGTCCAGAATGAATGCCAGGGGCACAGCCAAACTCTGCAGGGCGGAAGAGGCGTCAGGGTTTGCTCAAATAGTCCTCCTCCACTCTTAAGGCAAACAATATAGAGTAGGGCTGCTGCCACCATTAATCGATGTAATTGAAAAAAAATAATAATCATTGTATTATCTTAATCGACTAATCGTCCCTCCCGAACCCAACCACACACACCCGATGGTGTGCACCAGCATGCTGTGTCGCTGTGTACTGTTTGAGTAAACTAATCATGGCAGCAGCTGCACCACAGGCAGCGGAAGAAGGTTCCTCCAAACATCAGGCAAAGTGAAAATCCCTCTCTGTGTGGGAGTATTTCACCTTAGTCGTTCAACAATAGTTTAGTGTTGTGTGGCTGGTTAGTTTGAGAAATTTATACTAGTAACGATTAGAGTTGGGAGGAAAGTTAGAGCAATGGTATTTCTAAACAGATAAATGGTCTGTTAAATGCATTTGCCACTATTATCACTCATGAGTGCACTGAAGTAAAGTAATATTGCAGGACAATAATGCAATTGCTAGGTATATTTCGGGCAGAGTTAACATTCGTTACTCTTTTCCAGATATTCATGCAAGGGATGGCAACTTGTAACTCTTATCTCATGAATCTGAGTACCAACAACACCCTGCACAAACAAGGAACATGTTATTAAGTGCTTTTTGGTATTTTTTTAAGTCATGGCTCAGGCTGACACAGTTGATCCAAGCTGAAAGAGAGTTTGCGGCAGAGTGGCACATAGCGCCCTGCCCACAGTGGAGTTGCTGCTGAGAAGCTGGATGTTTGGAGAAGAAACCCAATTTTCTTTTTTACTGCAGTTTAGATTGCTAAATGCACAGACTGTACAGCTCAGCAAAATCCCATTTTTAACTTCAGAAAGGTATGAAAATAAGCACATCTGAAGTGAAATGTTTCTGGGCTCTTTCCACGTTCTCTCGTATGTTGATGCGGACAGGCTGATGACTGATAAAGGGCAATGTGTGAGTTATACTGAGTGCCACTTATGAAGTGTTATGGTTGTCTTCCACTTCTTCACTTCCCTTCCTAGGTCTGAAACAGTATTTTATAGCATAAAAACTGTTCAGATTGAAATCCTCTTGTTAAACTTATAAAGTAACCTACTGATTAAGATATGTACTAGGTTGCTTTTGAAAAAGGGAAAAATTGCTGACAAACACCAAGAATTTAAAATGAATAAACGTTTATATATTTCATATATGACAAATTATAAAAAAGAAAAAACAAAATGTCCCGAACAGCTCTGCAAAGAAACAATAAAAACACTTTGCTCGGAAACAATTGGCCAAAATAATAACCAAATGTTTAAATGTGATGATGGCAGTAACAAGCAATGGGAATAAAAAAAATCCAGTTGTGCAGTCATTGCATAGTCAGAACACAGCACAACATCTACCTTGGTCAGCACTTCAAGAAGTACGAGTTGCCCATCTCCTGCAATATCATTTGTACTTTTACAAACATTATTAAGCTGCTTTATATGCCCAGTATATACCAAATATGACCAGCAGCTGTATTTATAATGTTTCAATTTAAGATGGATTTTTTTAAAATACACTTGTGATGAGTCAGAGTGGATTTAAATACACAAATATCTGTGATTATTTATTTAAATTATATTCAAGCTAGGAGTGAAAATACATTTATTTTTGAGAAATCATGTGAAGTTCTGTAAATACCTTTCACAAGTGTATCTCCCCTCTCTTAGTAAAAAAAATCAGAGCTACTTACTCCTGGATGACTTACTCCTAAGGAACAATACTTACACACCACAGACTGAAGAAGCCCTCACAAACAGTGTTTTCAACATGCTAATTAAAGACATGAGACCACTAGCAATGGCGGAGGATGAGGGTTTCCAGGCTATGGCTTAAAGTTTCCAACCTGGCAATGTTCTCCCCAAATGCACCTGCTTCACTAGCATGATGGAAAAGAAATACGAGAACACATTCCAGAAAGTCAAACTCACCCTCACTTCTTCCAACAGCAGTGTTAGTCTAACAACGGATGCATGACCAAGTATTGCAATAGGTGCATATCTGTGATTACCTGCGATTTCTTTAATGACAATTGGGAGCTTTACAGCTACAGTTTGATGACTGTGCCTCTTGAAGAACGACATACTGCTGAAAATATTGCAAACTGGTTTGAAAGGCAGCTGAAAAGTTTGGGATTTCCCCAAACAAAGTTATGGCTATGGTTCATGATAATGTGGCGGCAGCGCTTAGGGTTTTGGAAGAGAAGCTTGAGATTTTCAATACAATGTGCCAGCCACACTTTACAAATTGTACCAACTCAAGACTTGAAGAATCCCCAAATCATGAAAACAATTGGGGCTGCTAGATGTTTGATAGAGCATTTCAAGATGAATGAACTGGCCAGCTCCAAGCTCAACACCAAGCCAAACCAATTGGGTACCCCTGAACACAAACTAATTCAAGATGTTAGTGTAAAAGAGGGAACATCATATTACATGATCAGTTGCTTGTTGGAGCAGAGTTGGCCAGTTAAAGCAGCTCTTTCAGACCCAGAAGTGACACAGAAAGGAAAGCATTTTCTAGATCAGAACAGTGGAGCCTGCTTGAGGAATTAGTACAAACTCTTAAACTGTTCAAGTGTGCCACTGTACATCTGAGAGAGGAATCATATGTGACTGTCTCTGCTCTACCTGCACTCAAAGGACCCCTCTAGTCCACACAGAATGCAGCTTTTGACGCCACTGCTGTGCAGACATTCCAGATGACTGTTTCACAATAAATTATCAAAAGATGGGAGCTGAAGAGGAGCTATAGAGGGGATGCTGCAAACAAATGTAATTGTTCCGGCCCTTGCCCCCCAGTTTTCAGAAGCTCAAATTTGTCTCCAGAAGAAGGATTGTAAGTGCAGTTGAAAGAGCAAGCCCTTGCACTGGAAGCAAAAAGGGGAATGAGGGAGAAGAACCAGCAACAGTCCACCAATGAGATCAGAAACTCCGCTCATGTTAAGGATAAGAAGAGGCAAGTACCTTAACTGGACTCACTGCTAGGGTCTGAATCAGAACCACATATGATAGTGAGAATGACAATGCAGAAGATGCACAAGAAAAAAGTCAGCCAGATGGTGAGAAAGGAGAGTGTAACCTATTTTGGAGAACATCCTCTTCCCAAAATTGAAAACCCACTGCAGAAGTAGAATGATAATTAGGCAAGATTTCCCACATTAAATATTCTGGCAAAATCATTTGTGTGTACCTGCCATATCTACTGCTTCTGAATGCCTGTTTTCAGCCACTGGAAATACAGTCACAAGGAAGAGACCCAGCCTTAGACCTGAACATGTGGACATTCCTCTATTGTAACACTGAGGTCTAAAAGGACCAAAAAGCCAAATTTTTTGGTCTTGTTTAAAGTTGGACTGCTGACATTGAAATTAAGTCCATTATTAATCAAAAATATTTTTTGACTTAAAATTTTATTGTTAACAATGTTTTCTTTTTTGTCTTACTGGAGTTTTTAGTTGTCATTTTTAACTTTAAATAGTGAAAATATTTTTGTTCATGATTCCATTAAAAAAGTCTGCCTTTTAATTTTTTTTACGGCTTAACTATACTACCCATTAGGTCTGTTAAGTGTATATTTTGCCTTTTTAGCATTAACAATAGAAGTAGAATAAAGTAGGTTGAAAAAGTGCATAGTTGGATATATTGCTTTAGTAACCTTTCATTTAGCTCTGTGGGAGGGAGACGTGATCAGTGAGGGCGGAACATGAAGTCCAGTTGAATAGAACAGAGATAAGAATAATTTATTAGCTAGATTTGTGTAATGTCATGGAGTAAGAGGAACAAAAATGCAGAGAATGACTTTCAATAGTGCAAAAGTGCTAAGGAGGAACAGACTAATGTAGTTTGGGCATTTGGAACAAAAGGCAGAGTATTATTGGATGTAGAAGTGCAATAAGAGAGATGTAGAGGAAAGAAGGAAGGCCAAAGAAGTGTTTGGAAGTGGTGCTGGATGATATGAAAAGAATGGTTTTCATCCCAAAGGATCACTGAGATAGTTGATGAAAAGGATTTGGTGGGAAACTGGATAACCTGGGTAAACTCAGATGGCTGTTTTACCCCAGTGATAATGATGACGATGACTTGAAGGATTCTAAATAATATGAACATTAGCCAGCCACTGGATGAGCATCGAGCATGTGATCCATCTCCTGACCAAGAAGATCAATCCTAGATCAAGAAACAACCAGTCTAAGACAATATAGTCATTGCTTTCTAAGTATGAGGCCATAGACAAAGCTTGCAAGCCTGACCTACCATAATTGTGATTGTTACTGGAGAATCTTGGCCTTAATATTGTGTTATAATACTGGAATCTGTTATTTCTTCTATGCCATCAGTAAAACAAGAAATATTACTGTTAATACTTCTGAAAGCTCTAATTTTTCCAGTGTGATTATGAGGGATTGTGATAGAGAGCCTATGATATTCCACTGATAAAGTTTAGGTAAGTGACTGTAATCACTTTTATTGTAGAAGGGCCGGTAGGGAGAGGTTGGTGATAGGAAAAGTTTTGCTCCGGAAGATTATATGTTTTGATTAAAAGGAGAATTATGGGTTTAATTAGAGGAGGAAATAAATGTTTAGTAAAGGAAGAATATAAATTCTCACAAATTTAAATGACACCTTTCATCACTAGCGGGGCAGTCAACTAATAAGTGTCCATTTGCAATTTATTTCAGTTTATTTTGTTGTAATTTAAAGCATGTGAGAAAACTACGGAGTATAATGTAAAAAAAGCAGGGCATTTATTATATATAAGTATATGGTTTGAGAAAATATGTAGGCTACTGTGGTCAGTGAGCTATAGAAAGAGTATGTAAACAAGAGTGGGAAGACTTGATGGCACAAACCTGAGGCAATAAGGAATGAGACAAGAGCAGACATAATTGAATTTAAGTTTATTAGTGTCCATTACATTCTACAGTATGTACAGCAAATGTTAATTTGCAGTTAATTGGGTGAATGTACAATAGAGTAAAAATATAGCAAGCAAGATGGGAAATGATTTAGGTGAAATCAAGTGGGGGGGAACAGGAAATCCTCTTTAAGACTTATAATTTCCTGGATGTCTTGAATATCTTTTCCCCTTTAGTGAGCGAAAGATGAAAGTATGTGATTGTAATGATGGATAACAGTTAGAAGTACGTATATTTGCAGTGTGTCCAGACCAAATCTACAGCAAAAGTAGCAAGATCAGTAAATAGGATGTGATTAAAGGAATTAAGACATGCAGACTTGGTGGATTGTCAGCTAACCCTAGTGTGTGTGTGTGTGTGTGTGTGTTCACCCTGAGATGGGCTGGCGCCCTGTCCAATAATTGGTTCCACTTATGATTTAAGTCTTTTAAAAAAAAAAAAAAAACGCACACACCAACCACCACAGATAATACAACCATCGTAATTAACTGCAGAACCACAGAAACGCTCTTGTTCTTGCAGGTTCCTTGCTGTGGGCAGAGCATTTGTAAAGGCAAATTTAAAAAAAAAAAGTTTAGTATAAAATTTACCATTCACAATATGTAGAAAAGGGCATGGTCTAGTATGGATTTCTGTGCAAGCTGTGATCATGAAACGTCACTGATTTTGAGGTGTGATTAATAATTTTTGTCAGGAGCGATGGTGGGGAATTGGAAACAACGCTTGGAACAAACAGGCAAAAAAAGCCTATACTTGTAGTAAATTCCCAATCATGGAGTAAAGTATGTGTGTTCCTATTTGGAGCAATGTTCCCTCTCAGCTGAGCACGTGAGCGATCGCTCACATGAATTCAGAGCGTCGCTCATACTTCCCGCACGATCGCTCATTCCGACGGCATCACTCGTACTTATTGCACGATCGCTCACTCCGACCGTCGGAGTTGGTGCTCATAAATTTTTGGCTTAAAAAAAATGTCGCTCATAAACAATGTTTTTTGCTCACTATATGCTACTCCTTAGAGGGAACATTGATTTGGAGGTGGAGAAGGAAGCGTGCCTCACAATTTGCTGGTTAACACGGACTACTTCCATTGCTAGAACAAAACTCCACCCTTGCCTCGCTGCTTTCGCTCTCAAATAAATTTTGGCAGAGATACCACGAAAGAACACTGCCAAAAATCACGTGACCACAAAATACTTGCCAAGTACATCACTCATGGCCAAAATGTAACTTGCATGATGACAGGCATCATCCCAGACGGACTGGAAAAATTGGACTTTTCCTCCCTATCTGTAAAGGAACAGGTGATCACCTGGATTGTGGCAGCTACATGGGGATAACACTTCTCTTTGTTCCGGGTAAGGTCTCCTTGCTAGAGTCTTCTTCTGTAGGATCCATGACCACTTTCTCACCTACTAGCGCTCAGAGCAGTCTGATTTTACACCTAAGAAGTCTGCCATCGACTGCATCCTGTCACTAAGGGTTTTCATGGAGTTGCAAACACGAATATCGGCAGAGTTTTTTTTTTTTTTTTTTTTGTACAGCCTTTGACGATTTTCTGCTCTGTGAAACATCTCGAGACTTTGTGAGATCCCCCCGAAGTTGCCTGCATTTTTTTCAATTGATTATGAGGTTTGTAAGAGGTTTTATTCTTGCTCCTACCTTGTTCAGTGCTTGCAGGGCTGTGGGGTCCAGCAGTTGTGGAGCATCTATTGGTGAGGAAAGGTTCACTGATCTTGACTTTACCGGTGATGCTGCTATCTTCACAAAGGAGGAGGAGGCTCTGATTGGGGCTCTCAAGAGACAGAGCAAGGAGTCTCAGTGTCTGGGCTTTTGAGTGTCCTGGATAAAAACAAGATCCAGGCCTTTAATGACCTCTTGGGCACAACCACCAGCGGTATATCTGTCTGTGGAGAGAGTGTCGACCACTTTGAGAGGTTTGCTTACTTCGGCAGCAACATTAATGTCTCTGGTGGCTCTTCCTATGAAGTCAGACGGATTGGGAAAGCATTGGGGGTTGGAATCATGAAGTCGCTGAAAAGGGGTGTATGGCTCTCCCAGTATCTCTACAAAAGGATGAAGGTCCAAGTCTTTACAGTCCTGTTGCTTCCGTTTTGCTATATGGTTGCGAGACATGAATGCTATCCAGTGACCTGAGATGAAGACTGGACTCCTTCGGTTCAGTGTCTCTTTAAAGAATACTTGGGTTTGACTTTGTGTCGAACGAGTGGTTACACACGGAGTCCCGAATGAGGCACATTACCTGCATTGTGAGGGAGCATCAGTTACAGCTCTACGTCCATGTGGTGTGATTCCCTACAGGTGATATAGTTTGCAAGATCCTCATTGTTGAGGACATGAATGGCTGGACCAGGCCAAGGGTATGCTAACGTAACACCTGGCCACATCAGATGGTCATTTCCAGGAGGTGAGACTGCACTGCATATCTGCCTGGGGGATTGCCAACTGGGACCTTGAGCAGTTTTGTTATGTGGTGGGCATGGCAACACGCTGTATGTACCTTTGCATGCTTCCCAACCTAACCCTGACTGCATGATGTATCATCATTTGGGAAATGGTAATCACTTTTAAGCGGCACTATATGAAACCAGAACATTGCAAACAGCCTTAACCAGCAACCGTGTAGTCTGATAGAAAGATCTAGTATTTGCCTATAACAAAATAAATGCAGCAATAAATTATAAACTCACTCCATCCACCTAATTTTGAAGTAGTTCAGGGCTTCTTGTTTGGGCTCAAGGCAGCAATGAAATGGAGCTGTAGCCTGTGAATTGGCACTTTATGCATCAATTTAGAATTGTCACTTAACCTAACATGGATGTGATTGAGAGGTGTAGAACAGACTGATAATTATCCATTTTGCCACATCTAGAACAAGGCCTAGCTTAACAAGCTGCTGTCTGACATTCTTAATGTCCGCTAAAGTGCCTCGGTTTCCATGACTTGGGCCCTGTCTTTGGAATGTATAGGATGATCAATCACAGAACACATAGTAACAGAGGCGCCTCTTACAGACACCAGCTGGACACCCAAGTTCAAACAAAAGACCATACCTCAAGGTTGAGTAATATTGATGGACAAAACTCTTCAATCATCAACCAAAATTATGAGCTTAATTTGCACCCAGGAAACCAATGACAAGACATTCACTCTTGAATTTAAAACACCCTAGCACACCCTAACTCATTGCTTTCTCCATCAAACTTGCTGCTCAACCTAGCCATACCGTATTCTTGATAACTGATCCAGTGCTTATAGGTTGTGACCCTAACAAAGGTTAGAGCAGTTCCTTCAATTCCAAAGGGTAACCTGGGCTGCACGGGAAAAATAGAAGACCCTGATTAAAATGAGTTGGACGAGGGATTCCATTAGTCCAAGCCTTGTTAAGATAGGAAGCGCTTTCGCAGAGGAAGACCATACATAGAGCCACATCTTTGCTTGGCTGACAGTGGGGACTGACTGATCACCATCTAAACCAGAAGGCCTAAATTTGCTAGTGTGACAGATAGGGGGGCTATCGCTCCCTTGAACCGTTGGATCAGACACCAGATAAAAGTCCAATTCTTGGCTTTATTATAATAATCAAGTGCACCAAGCACCCTCCACTCCACAATACTCATAAATCACTACAATACAATTCTCAGTAAACAATCCTTCACTCCCAGACGCGTTGCCACCCTTCCTCCCGACTCCGCTTGTCCATCTGGGATTTCCCACAGTCTCTTATAGTCCTTGACCTGTAAGTGCTTCTGAACCCTCAGTCCATGTGACTTCCTAGCACTTCAGGGTCAGATCAATACTCTTCTTTTTCATCCCGGAAGTACGTCATTTCCTCTGTCGCTGTGACTATGACATACTTCCCGGTTATAGGTAAAGTAGAAGTCTCTGGGCCTCCCTGCAGCGTCCCCTGGTGGCCCTGACGTTATCCAACAGGGCTGTACAGGAAAACTCCAATGTCCCTGATGCCCTGTTGTAATTCAGGGCACCTCCACGCCGCAGGGAGAGTTCCATCTGGCGGCCCGGGGTATTGGCTGGGGTGAATGACCAGCCATATCCCACACTAGCTTCAAGAGGACAGACATTGTGTGTTTGAACTTCAACAAGAAACTGCAGTCCTCTCCACAACTGGAAAGTACAAACAAGGCAAAGAAAGAAGATCCTAAAACAAAGAGAGAAAGCATGCTGAAGATTCTTCTACTTTGTCTGAAGAAAGTCGACCAGGAAAGGAGCATAGCATTGCTTATGTCAGATCATTAGTACACCTGTGATTTCAAGAGCTAATTGTTACAAAATATTGGTGTATCTGTAACTAAAAGGTAGTAACCTTATGAAGGATAAGTTCTAGCAAGTTTCTTCCTAAATCTAGTAAGAAATTGCAAAGCAGCAACTCATACACGTACACACAGAAACTTTGTGGGGGAAAGGTAAGCCAGTGTCGGAGCAAATGAACACCATGGTTCAGGCAATAAAAGCTTACTAACTAGCTAAAGAAGTTATCCAACTTGATCACTTGAATTGAAAGGTCAGAAATTTATAGGTAATTTGCTATTTTCTATAGGAGAGAAAAAGTTTAGTGGAGATATTATAACTTAACATTTGATGTTTGTTATTGTTCTATATATCTATATACTTATCTGGATATATACTTGTATATATCCATCTTCTGTTATCCTTACATAATAAATATTTTGTTTTTTTCAACAAGTGTGTTTGGGCTGTTTGTGAAGGTAAGTATTGCCAAGTTCAGATCACAACAGAGAAAGTGTTTAATAGGGTTTCACCTATTTATGAACCTTGTTCATAAATTGTACAGATCTCATCAAATTTCTGGCAACCCAAAATGGGCAATGCATCAAAGATCTGTCATTCAGCCTGCATTAATTTAGGGTCCCCTTTGCGCATTGCGGAACACAAAACTGATAAGTAACTGAATGATTAATCCTTTTTTCCTATATTCTTTAGGCGCCCCTAGGTAGGCAATTTAAAATCAGTATTTTTCTGCAGAGGTGGCTGAAAAACCTGCAAAGACAAGGAAGAATGTGCATACTCCAAAGAAATAATGAGCATATTAGGTCACTAATTTTGATTTTTAAGTTTGTTTTAATAAAAGTATTGTATTTTATGGTCTTGGCTTTAGGGTACAAGTCAAAATATTTAATGTGCGATAAGAAGATCTTGCTAATGTTGCTGAAGTAGCCTGCTTTTGTGTTCAGTTTCCTTAAGCTTATGTCACATTAAGCAATGAATGGCAGGTATCCACAGCATTTGTGTTTGCAATTCTTTTAATTGTGTAAAGCTTCATTCTGTCCCAAGTTTGGGCTCCTCTTCTATTGTGCCTTGAAAAGCCTACATTTTTTATTTATTTTTATATATAATATATACATATATATATACATATATATACATATATATATACATATATATATACATATATATATATATATATACACACATACATACACACAGTGGGGCAAAAAAGTATTTAGTCAGCCACCAATTGTGCAAGTTCTCCCACTTAAAACGACGAGAGAGGCCTGTAATTTTCATCATAGGTATACCTCAACTATGAGAGACAAAATGAGAAAAAAAAATCCAGAAAATCACATTGTCTGATTTTTAAAGAATTTATTTGCAAATTATGGTGGAAAATAAGTATTTGGTCACCTACAAACAAGCAAGATTTCTGGCTCTCACAGACCTGTAACGTCTTCTGTAACAGGCTCCTCTGTCCTCCACTCGTTACCTGTATTAATGGCACCTGTTTGAACTCGTTATCAATATAAAAGACACCTGTCCACAACCTCAAACAGTCACACTCCAAACTCCACTATGGCCAAGACCAAAGAGCTGTCAAAGGACACCAGAAACAAAATTGTAGACCTGCACCAGGCTGGGAAGACAGAATCTGCAATAGGTAAGCAGCTTGGTGTGAAGAAATCAACTGTAGGAGCAATTATTAGAAAATGGAAGACATACAAGACCACTGATAATCTCCCTCGATCTGGGGCTCCACACAAGATCTCACCCCATGGGGTCAAAATGATCACAAGAACGGTGAGCAAAAATCCCAGAACCACACGGGGGGACCTAGTGAATGACCTGCAGAGAGCTGGGACCAAAGTAACAAAGGCTACCATCAGTAACGCACTACGCCGCCAGGGACTCAAATCCTGCAGTGCCAGACGTGTCCCCCTGCTTAAGCCAGTACATGTGCAGGCCTGTCTGAAGTTTGCTAGAGAGCATTGGATGATCCAGAAGAGGATTGGGAGAATGTCATATGGTCAGATGAAAAAACTCTACTCGTCGTGTTTGGAGGAGAAAGAATGCTGAGTTGCATCCAAAGAACACCATACCTACTGTAAAGCATGGGGGTGGAAACATCATGCTTTGGGGTTGTATTTCTGCAAAGGAACCAGGACGACTGTTCCGTGTAAAGGAAAGAATGAATGGGGCCATGTATCGTCAGATTTTGAGTGAAAACCTCCTTCCATCAGCAAGGGCATTAAAGATGAAACGTGTCTGGGTCTTTCAGCATGACAATGATCCCAAACACACTGCCCGGGTAACGAAGGAGTGGCTTCGTAAGAAGCATTTCAAGGTCCTGGAGTGGCCTAGCCAGTCTCCAGATCTCAACCCCATAGAAAATCTTTAGAGGGAGTTGAAAGTCCGTGTTGCCCAGCGACAGCCCCAGAACATCACTGCTCTAGAGGAGATCTGCATGGAGGAATGGGCCAAAATACCAGCAACAGTGTGTGAAAACCTTGTGAGGACTTACAGAAAACGTTTGACCTCTGTCATTGCCAACGAAGGGTATATAACAAAGTATTGAGATGAACTTTTGTTATTGACCAAATACTTTTTTTCCACCATAATCTGCAAATAAATTCTTCAAAAATCAGACAATGTGATTTTCTGGATTTTTTTTTCTCATTGTGTCTCTCATAGTTGAGGTATACCTATGATGAAAATTACAGGCCTCTCTCATCTTTTTAAGTGGGAGAACTTGCACAATTGGTGGCTGACTAAATACTTTTTTGCCCCACTAATATATATATATATATATATATATATACACACATACAGTGGAACCTCGGTTCACGAACGTGTCGGTACACGTACAACTCAATTTACGACCCAAATGGTTGCCAAACTTTTGCCTTGGTTCACAACCACACACTCGGTATACGAATAAGCCAGTTTCCCTTTCGGTTTGTGCGCACCAATGATTTCCGCACCTGTTGCATTGTTCTCGGTCAGACGTGCGTGCTTTCGCTGTGAAGTCTTTGTGCTGTATTACATTTCCCTTCCGATTACTGTATCTAAGCACGTATTCAGCCTCTCCCTGTTCATTGTTCTCAGTCAGACATGCGTGCTTTACCTGTGAACTCTTTGTGCTCTACAGTATTTTGTGTGCTTTTACGGTTAACCATGGCTTCTAAGCAAGTGAAGAGTGGTGAGAAGAAAGTGTTGCAATGTTACTTTTCTCTTTTTTTCAAATGTTATTTTTTCCATGTGCTTAAAACTCATTTAAATAGAGTGTTTACAGCGATCGGGTTGTAATACTATTAGCGTGAACTCCTGTAATGTTACTGTCTTGGTTGGCCTTTAAATAAAGTTTGGATTTGTTCAAATGTTCCTTTTTTTCCCCCTGTGCTTAAAACTCATTTAAAAAAAGTGTTTATACAGCGATCGGATTGTAAGGCAATAGCGCGAACTGCTGCAATGTTACAGAGAGAGAGAGGGCTCGTGTGCTGCTGAGTGGGGGGGGGGTTGGATGCTCGCGTGCTGCTGAGCAGGGAGCCTGGGTGTTTGTGTCAGTGTTATTCAATGTTTTTACATTAGTTTACTATTACACTGTGCATTCTATGGTGTAATTAACTATATTTGTGCTTAAAAATCTTTAAAAACATATATTTACATACAGTTTGTACGGTCTGGAACGGATTAATTGTATTTACATACAATCCTATGGGGGAAATTGCTTCGGTTCATGACCAAATCGGTTTACGACCAGAGATTTGGAACGAATTATGGTCGTGAACCGAAGTTCCACTGTATATATATAATATTATATTTTTAAACCAAACTTTGTTTTCTAAATTTCAATATTGTTCCCAAATCTGGGAAATAACAGTTCACTTAATTAGCCCAGGAGTCCAATTAAAAACAGAAACTGGCTGGAAGAATAACCTGAACTTTGAGATTCCTGGCCTTAAAGTACCACTGAGACTTTACGAAATCCTAACTGAATGAACAACCTTTAGAACCATAGGACTTTGATAAATGTCTAAGATGTATATCCAATGTACTCTACAGTAATCCCTCCTCCATCGCGGGGGTTGCGTTCCAGACCCCCCCCCCCCCCGCAAAAGGTGAAAATCCGCGAAGTAGAAACCATATGTTTATATGGTTATTTTTATATTGTCATGCTTGGGTCACAGATTTGCACAGAAACACAGGAGGTTGTAGAGAGACAGGAACGTTATTCAAACACTGCAAACAAACATTTGTCTCTTTTTCAAAAGTTTAAACTGTGCTCCATGACAAGACAGAGATGACAGTTCAGTCTCACAATTAAAAGAATGCAAACATATCTTCCTCTTCAAAGGAGTGCGCGTCAGAGAGAGAGAGAGAAAAAAGCAAACAGTCAAAAATGAATAGGGCTGTTTGGCTTTTAAGTATGCGAAGCACCGCTGGACAAAGTAGCTGCAAGGAAGGGAGCAAGCATTTTTCAGCATTTTTTAGAGGAGCATCCATATCCTCTAGGGCAGTATGTGAACAGCCCATCTGCTCACACCCCCTCCGTCAGGAGCACAGAGAGAGAGAGAGCAAACAATCAAAAATCAATACGTGCTGTTTGATCTTTTAAGTATGTGAAGCACCATGCGGGAAGCATATCGCTTGCAAAGCAGCCACATATAAGCCCAGCAAGGAAGAGAGCAATGTGAAGGTAATCTTTCAACGTTTTTTGAGGAGCGGCCGTGTCCTCTAGGGGTGCAAACAGCCCCCGTGCTCACAATATATTTGAGGAGTTTTATTTAATACATAATACGCGCTGTGGTTGGGTAGCTTCTCAGCCATCTGCAAAATAGCGTCCCTTGTATGAAATCAACTGGGCAAACCAACTGAGGAAGCATGTACCAGAAATTAAAAGACCCATTGTCCGCAGAAATCCGCGAACCAGCAAAAAATCCGCGATATACATTTAAATATGCTTACATATAAAATCCGCGATAGAGTGAAGCCGCGAAAGTCGGAAGTGCGATATAGCGAGGGATTACTGTATTTAGGAAACCATATCAGAGAGTTTAGGACACTATTTATTTAATCTAGATAGTTGATGAGTTTAGACCACTTCTTTGAATGGATTGGAATAGCTTAGGACGTCAATTTAAGATTGTACATTTGTGGCTGGATATACATTGTATATCTGCGGTGGGTTGGCACCCTGCCCGGGATTGGTTCCTGCCTTGTGCCCTGTTGTGGTTGGGATTGGCTCCAGCAGAACCCCGTGACCCTGTGTTCGGATTCAGCGGGTTGGAAAATGGATGGATGGATGGATATACATTGTATATAATTATAAAATCATCATTAAAGAACATTGTGAACAGTAGCTCTGTTAGTAAACTAGTCTAGATGTTAAATGTTAAAGTAGTACGGGGATAAGATACTAAGACAACTTGAGTGTTACTCAGATGATCTGAACCGCCTGAATAGTCTTGTTTATGTTAGTGAAGACATTACCCATTTTACACAAACATGCATTCAGCATGAAGTAAAATTCTTTCTATGAAAGTGCAATCAATTCAAAAATAACAATCAAACGTTCTGCTGAGTCAGATTGTTTTGTGGTACGTCTAGTATTATGAAGCCTTTAAGAATTGTGAAACAGCATGATTTTTCTGTGCACTGCTGACACGGTATCCGTATGTGCTGGGTACAACTGGGTCAGAGTGCAAACTGAAAAATACAATAGGTGCATTGAGAAAGCACATAATGAATATTAGCAATGACACAGAGTAAACTTTACTTGAATAATTCTATCAATATGAAAAATATTGTTTAATGCCCAGAAATTGAGATCAAAGCCAAAATTGAATCAATATTACATTTAGTCTTACCTTTTTACTGGTCAGACGTTTATTACATTCTGGTTGTCCAGTTGTGTCATCCCCCTGTCTCCATACTCCCCCCCAAATATTTTTAGAATGGCAGCCTAGGACTGTTGCAAATGAAATTCATGCAGTATTTAATAAAAGTAGAATATAATTAAAACAAAGAAGGGCTGCATCTCACACACACACACACACACACACACACAAGGAGTGGAGGTGCCAAAATAAGTATACAACTTAGAGCTACAAAAAAAAAAGCTACAAACACCTCTGATTGTCACCTCTAGGTTAAAGTATGTACACACCCACACAAAAGAACAGCTAATGCTCAAACTGCAACCAAAGACTATCTCAAGTTCAAGTTTTATGCTGTGTATGTACATACAGTATAAACAAATTCTTACTTGCATATTTCCCACAGACTAGTAACAATAGTTTAATACAACTGACAATGAACACAATATCAGACAAGAAGTATAAAAACACATACCAGGTAAACTCCCGCAGTACTCAGTATGAACAGTTGTAAGCTTGAGTGTGGATTATCCTGAATGGAGGAGGAAGAAAAGAGACTCCCTGAGATGGCAGAGGTCTTAAATAATATTCTTTGCTTTTCTAATACAATGTGTCATATATGCCCTCAATTGAAGGGAGCTGTATGCCAATAATATTCTGTGGCAACTTCACTATCCTCTTTGTAGTTAGACTTGGTAAACTTTATTATCCCAGAGAGAAATGTGTTTGCAACAAGAAAATACAAACATAAATCACGGGAACAAAAAAAAAAAAAACCCAAGACATAACAGCGGGCAACAGTTTTTACCATAAGTACACCCACTGAAGATTAGTTTAAAGCAGAATATGTACCTTTTGTAAGTTGTGGAAACCAGAGGTGCTCCAGCCACCCTAACACTGACAGGCAGAGACGTGTGTTCCAGCACAGCACATTTATTTACAAGTGGCGAAGCGCTTTTCTCTCGCACCCCACAGCAGCACAGCACCAAATACATAGTCCCTAGTGTTGTCTTTTCCTCTCCTTTCCATCTCCATTAGTAAACTTCATCCCTCTTTCTCCTGACACTGGCTCCTCAAATGGAGTGAGGTGGCTCCTTTTAGGTTACACCTGGGAGTGCTCCAGGTGGCTCATGAGGATTAACTGGAACTATTCCCAGGTGTGATGGAAACCCAAAGTAGAGTTCTATAGCTCCTCCTGGTGGCCTCCATGGAACCCAAAAGGGCTGTGCCAAACTCCAACTCCCAATGTGCCCTGTGGGAATCCATGGTGCCACAGCTGCCCCGGAGGGCTGACTTCTAGCATCCCATGGAAGGTAATGCCTTGTGGATGCTGTCTCCCCTGGTCCTTCCATCCAGCTGGCTAACCGTCGCATAGTATATAAAATAATAATTCCAAATTCAGGAGCATCTGTACAAATAACATCATTGAAAATGTGTATAGCTCTCGGAATAAAAGAGTTCTTAAACCTGTTGCTCTTTATCCTCAGAAACTTAAACCTGCAGCCTGATTACAACAGACTGAAATTTAAGAAAAAGTAGGTGGTTATTGTCTAACAAAGCTGAATTAACATTCTTTCTAAACTGTTTGTGATACAGCTCAGTGACAGAAGTCTGCTGCAAACTAAAAAATTCACTGTTGATTTTTACAGTGTTACGATACACTGTAATGTAGGGGCTCCCATACCAAAATATAAAAGCAAGTTTAACAACAGATTCAATAAGACCTATATAAAGTGTCATTATTGTTTTGTCCACTTTTAAACAATTGAGTTTCCTAACAAAAAATAGCTGTCTCTATCCTTTAGTGATTTACTCTTCTGAAATTAAAAGGTGCAGTACCAAGTTGTTATCAAGTTAGTGAGGGTGGACTTGACTGTGTAGTTATGGATGTTGCTGAGTACAAATGGAGATATCCAGACTTTTTCAGACATTTAGAGAATTAAAGGTATTGGTGAGCCTTTGCTTGATGAGAGCATATGTGTTGTACCCTGCGTCATCACTGATGATGATTTCATCAGTCCATCTCCACTACATGAATCAATTTTATTTTCTACAAACTAATTCCCAGTAGCATATTAGCACAGGAAAATGGGTTAATCAATTGTATTTCTTTGTACAGCTACATTATTATTCTTTGCAGGCCAAAAGCAATCACAGTATATTTTTGAAAAAATCAAAAATACTTTTTTTTTGGATTTTATAGCGTGAAATGTAAGAGGTTCAAAAGCAAAGATACAAGTGATTTTACTGGATTTTGTAGCCCGGAAACTCCCAAAATATAACATTCTGTTTAGTAAAAGCATTTTTGGTACTTTTATGTCTGAAATGTTAAATTATGGAGGTGTTTGGAACTTGTTGAATCATACTGAAACCTTCTTGAAGCGTATTCATTTTTTATGGCTCTTGGGGAAACTTACTGTAAGTAGTGTGATGTGATAGGACTCAGCAGCATCCTTTAGCAAAAAGCACAGTTGTTTAAGTGTTATATTTATTGCATTAACCACAATCTCTGGATTTCATCTGAATTGTACAGTATTACCTCATGTCTCATCAGCAATACCAGATATTTTTCCAAACTTTAGAAAAGCTTAAACAGTACCAGGTAAAATATTGTAGAAACAAAGAGCTTTTCTCATAGCCATCTTTTTAATGCAGGCATATTCAATTCAGACAATCAAAAGATTTATGTTTCCATCTTCTTCTGCAAACTGAGACGAAATAAATGTTTCCTAGAGTTTTGATTACTCTTCATTTGTCAGTCAGCTGATTTGAGAAATGTTACAATATCATCTTTTGTGTCTTGTTTGATAATTTTGTTAGCCAAATCAAGAACAACCGTAAGTTGCATTTAAAATGCTACATAATTCAATATACATAAATACAATGTTATTTTCGTATGGGATATGTTTCAAGGAAAGTAGCAGAGCTTACACATTGGTACCCCAGTGCTGTTGCCTTATCTCTTTCAATCTAGTAACCCTGTTTAATAGGCAAGCCTAATAGATTTTGAAGAGAAAAAAAACAACTATGGCAAAACAACACAATTCTTGTGAAGCACCCAGCATTCTTCTGAGCTGATTTTAGAATTAAACTATAGTGGCTTCTGGAGGCATGAAGTGCCTCCAACAGACACTACCTCTTTAATGAATGCTGTCTTCCGGGTTCAGAGATGCTTATATCTGCCCCAGTGCAGAAGAGGCAAATCTTTCAGGTTGGAACTGAAAATGACATCAAGAGTTCTTAATGCCTTGTACCATCTGGCCTGTGGTTGAAAGGGAATACAAGGTAAGTGACAGTGTCTCCACTGTTTCTGGGGAAGTATTACCATCAATCTAACAGCTCTGAAGAAGGTCCCTAAGCTCATATGTCTGACAACATGAATACAGAATTAAACATAAAAAGCATTCCTTGTTTTGTGCTTCCTTTTATCCTAATATTTTATTGACGTTTATGTTAGAAACCATATTGTTATGTTCATTTGCTTGGAATTGCATTGTTGTGTGCATTGTAACACATCTTAGAAATATGTTATATGAAATACAAATGTATTGCCATACAGCAGCTAGAAACTTGTGCTTTATTTAACATACTATATTTGCAAAACACTTTCCAGAAATAAAGAAGAATGCATATTGTAATGATGACTTTGACTGTGCATTTAAAAATATCCATCTGTTTATTTTTTGAACCTGCATATTCTACTACAATCTCATAGGAAACCTGGAGCCTCTATCAATACCAACCAAACCTGTACAGGATATCCATTCATTCCTGTATTATCTCACACATTAACACCTACTTATTTATAGTGGGCCAATTTATCATTATTAATCAGCTTGCTTGAGCACCTTAAGGGATGTAGAAGGAAAAATTAGGAAATGTATTTTCATGAAATTCAAGCAACCATGCACACGAAGAGAAAAATCCTTGAAGAATGGTGCCCAACATAAAAGACCAAAAAAAAACATTTGGGTTGTCTAGTTATTCATACAGTAGATACAGTGTATTGAACATTACAATTTACCACAAATACATGAATTTCTCCTTGGGGATTAATAAAGTATCTATCTATCTATCTATCTATCTATCTATCTATCTATCTATCTATCTATCTATCTATCTATCTATCTATCTATTACCTAATTAAAACTCCCTTTTGCTTTGCTGTTCTAGTAAATTTAAGCAAACAAATATCAAGCATTGCCCTGTAGCATAGTTGTTATTTTTCACTTTAGGAAATCAGTTGATTTGTCTTCCAGAATGTTTTAGTGATGAAATATTACTGTGCCACTAATGCATCTCAGTAAATAAATTCATATGTACTACAAGTAAATAAAGCAAAATGCACCTCAGCCAAAAGCATTGTTACAAAAAGCAAGCTTGTTTCCAGGAGCATTCTGCTCCTTTTAGCATGCACATGTTCTTAACAATTAAATAAGTGCTAAAAATTGAATATTGTGCTGTGATTGATATTTTCCTGCCATTTATCCATACTCTGCTTAAATTAAATTTAGCTAGTTATGTCTGATGGAATGACATTTAAAAGTCATATACCCTAGGTTCTTGTCTATAAGCCGGACTCATGTATAAGCCGGAGACCAAAAATCATACGAATTTTTAAAATAAAATCGTATCATAGATAAGCCGGACTCATGGATAAGCCGAACGTACTATAACCTATAACTAATCGAAGGGAGGGAGGTCAGTGTTCTCACTCGCACCCATTTAATTTCTTTAAGGGGGGAGAGAGTGTGAGATATTGGCGTCTCTCTCACTCCCCGCATGGCGCGGTTGGAGCGGCCGGAGCGCGTTCTTTCTGCTCTGGGCGTCGCCGAGTCAACATGCGCGCGTAGCGGTCATTTAAATTGTGATTTTATATGTAAACATATTTAAATATATATCGCGGATTTTTTGCTGGTTCGCGGATTTCTGCGGACAATGGGTCTTTTAATTTCTGGTACATGCTTCCTCAGTTGGTTTGCCCAGTTGATTTCATACAAGGGACGCTATTGGCAGATGGCTGAGAAGCTAGATTGCTTACTTTTCTCTCACTCTTGCGCAGACTAACTGTGATCCTGACGTATGGGGATTGAGCAGGGGGGCTGTTCGCACACCTAGACGATACGGACGCTCGTCTAAAAATGCTGAAAGATTATCTTCACGTTGCTATCTTTTGTAAAGCTGATTCCTGAAAAGACATGCTGCACAGTGCTTCGCATACTTAAAAGCTCGAAGGGCACGTATTGATTTTTGACTGAAAAACAAACTCTGTCTCTGTCTGTCTGTCTCTCTATCTCTCTCTCTCTCTCTCTCCCTGCTCCTGACGGAGGGGGTGTGAGCTGCCGCCTTCAACAGCTTTGTGCCGCGGTGCTTCGCATACCTAAAAGCCAAACAGCACCATTGATTTGTTTGCTAGAGATTGTTTTCTCTATCTATGTGACATTCTGTGCTCCTGACACACACACCTTTGAAGAGGAAGATATGTTTGCACTCTTTTAATTGTGAGACAGAACTGTCATCTCTGTCTTGTCATGGAGCACAGTTTAAACTTTTGAAAAAGAGACAAATGTTTGTTTGCAGTGTTTGAATAACGTTCCTGTCTCTCTACAACCTCCTGTGTTTCTGCGCAAATCTGTGACCCAACCATGACAATATAAAAATAACCATATAAACATATGGTTTCTACTTCGCGGATTTTCTTATTTCGCGGGTGGCTCTGGAACGCAACCCCCGCGATGGAGGAGGGATTACTGTATAAGCCGGATTTATGTATAAGCCGATATTCTATTTTTTCATTTTCACAACTTTTTTCCTTAGATAAGCCGCGGCTTATAGACAAGAACTTAGGGTAATTGCGAAACATGTGTATTGCACATACAAGCTTGCTACTGTTTAAATTTAAAAAGTAGAGCCAACCAGAAAACGCTACTTGTACTAGAACTCGGAAACTTGGACAACAGTCAAATGGGAATGGATGGATGAATACATACACAGACAGACAGGTATATAGATTTGAATGTCACTGTGTTATACATAGATAGAGTCAGAAAGGAAAGGCACTATCTAATAGATAATAGAAAGATATCTATTATGATATAGATTACCTATCTATTATGGCTTATCTGTAATAGACAGATATTCACTTACTTTCTTACTTTATTCATTCCAAATAGACAGATATTCACTTACTTTCTTACTTTATTCATTCCAGCTGATACATACATACACACACACATGCTACACAGAATATACTCAATATATCCACAATATAATTATAATTGACATACTCAAATGGAAAAAAACATAGTCAATATATAATTACAATTTTTCAGGTCAAGTTTGTGCCTCCAGTGTCTGAGATTATAGTACAGTATGTGCATTGCATTAGTTTTCTTGTTAAGAACATCCTTACTTGTTTGTAACATCTATATTACTAACCGAGAATGGTAAACCGGATGGCATGGATGCAGGTACACGACGATGGGACCATGAGACATACTGTGCAGGCGCGTACAGCACGCGAAGTCATATCCACCGCGAACGAAGGAGTCACGGCCCAAAAACGAAAGAGCTCAACTGACGTGAATGAGAAATGAAGCAACAATGCGCCCATAGCTAACGACTAACGACACAGCCATACAAAAAAGAGGATTCTGCGCTGCAGCCCAGATTCAAACGGAAGAGGCTACAGCGGCCCCACAGGTCCAAAATGATAGTACGGGAGGCGCAGGCGTCACCGCCATATTGTGAGTGGCACTACTACGGAAGGCGCTGGCGTCACCGCCATATTGTGAGTGGCATTACTACGGGGTGAAGTTAGGAATAATGTGCTGCTTGGGATTGTACAAACTGCTGAACGCTTTACACCGAATTCAAACACAATACAGCTCAGCGATACAAACATGAGCCCACCTAGATAGAATCAATGAACGCAGGCGCCTACAACGCGCGTCTGAAACTGCGGAAGCAAAGCAGGCACAGGTTCAAAACGAACGAGCTCGACTGACGGATATACAAACACGAGCCCGGCTGGATAAAATCAATGAACGCAGGCACCTACAACGCGCGTCTGAAATGCCGCAAGTAAAGCGGGCACGGCTCCAAGACGAACGAGCTCGACTAATGTATTTCAGGATACCCAACGCCGGGGGTAGGCGAGCAGGGGGCGGAGCCCCCCTTGTTTTTAATATAACTGGGAAGTGTGTTTGAGTTTAATCATGTTTTTGTGTCTTCCCTCTGTTTGCAGAGATCTATACATCTAAGGGAAATTCATTCGGGCGTCCTTGTGAATTCCCATTTAAATACAATGGAACATGGCATGATGACTGTGTGTCTGATGAAAGGGAAGAAGGACTGCCGTGGTGTTCAACGTCTGAAGACTATGATAGTGACCAGCAATGGGGACTGTGCCTAAAGCCCGGCAAGTAATTCTATCTTGTGATGTTATAGCACAGCTGAGAAAGATATTGCACTAATAATTTAAACTTGATAAGAAGAGACTGAATTAAAAACAAGTCTCAACCTTCTGTCTGAAGGCAGGACTGCTTTGTCTTGAGGTCTTTAAGTGATGCACTATTGTGTAATTTTTTTCTGGTAAAATAGAGACTCTATCATTGTTAACCTAGATTTAAGACTAGATTCTAAAAAGAAACCAACAACAAGATTTTATTTACCTTTTAGTTTCTTCTTTTACTTTAAAATGTCATGGTCATGCAGAAAAATCACTTCTCATTTTGATGGTTGGCTAAGATCATAGTTTTCTTTTAGCTTAATAAAAAACATATAATTATTTTCTTTTTTATTTACAACACTTTAATTGATGTCAGAATCCTGGTACAAAGTTAGATTTTACCACGTGATGCCCATGTATTTGACCGTTAGAATCTGTGATGTTTAAATGGTATGTTTTTTAGGTATTCTTTGTTTGATTGTTAACACCATGCTGCCTGTGTGTTCAGTTTAACATATTGTCACTGTATTTTATAATTCACTGATTTTTTTTTTTTCTAGTCCCACTTTTACAAAAACAATACAAAGTGCGTCAACAGCACATTACATGGTACACTGACAAAAGATGCATCAATTAATAAACAAAACAATGGTTTGTATATTTGTTGCCTGGGAGGTATGTGTCTCAAACTGCAGCCATTTCTTTAGGCACTTGTGCTTTGTCACTAAAGCTGATGTTATATTAAGTGACTTCTTGTCGTGGGGTATATCAGACCTGCTGACTGTAGTCACTGATCTTGTCACTAAACCATGCCAATTTGAACTGCTGAAAATCATTGCCTGTGTTACATTTACCAACTGATTGCTGATTTTCCAGTATAGTCATGCTCACCCCTTTTTACTGACAGCCAGTAGCAGGCTGCCTGACAGACCTGGCACTGTATGAAGGGTTAACAGCTGCAGTGAGTTCAGCAGTAATCTCTGCCCTTTTTTCTTTTTTTTTGTTCTGTTATAGTACATAGGCTCGTCTGTCTGATGTCTTGTGTTTTACACTATCTTCTATTTGAGAGGTCTAAAGTCTTATTCCTCATCACACCATTCTATGCATTGCAGTTTTAGAAAAAAATCATTAGTTGTCAGCTCACATGCACATAAGCCCACCTATATGACTAAAGACAAAATTAAACCTGTTTGATGTTATCGTAATGAGTTGCAATTTAGCTAGACTAAGTTGCTGGGTATGTCACATTAGGCGACTACCTTCACAAAAGTGCACCACCGACTATCCATGACTCACTAAGATCATGTAAGTAAAGGACTGGAAATTGCTGAAAAAGTTGTGTAATGTCACTTAGCCATTTACATACAGTAGATGATCAATGGAATTTTTAAAAATCTTTTAAAACAAAGACAAGTTAAATGTAGGAGTTAAAATTGATGACCTTGTTGTTTCACCCAAGTTAGTCTTGAAATGCTGCTTAGCCTGACATTATCTGTCATGTTTTTTATGAGAAGATTAAAATTATCTTTAAGCTTACAGTCTTTTGAGGAGGTAATAGTGGAGAAGATATGGTAATAATTTAGTGGGCAGCCTAAGCATTTTTATATAGAGATTTTTCCTATTAGTTTGCAAGCTTGCATTTGGCATTGAAGTGAGTTGATGTGACAGTGCAGTGTACTTCATGCTTGTTTTGCTCTAAGAGAAACATACAGTGCATTCACATACACATTTTTGCCACACAAGCTAGCACAACATTGGACAATAGGAAGCAATATAAGTGGAAAAGACAGAATGTGTGTGCAAGTTCAAGAAAGAGAGTGTTCCAGACAAAGATTTTGCCCAAAAGAGATCCAGAAAACTGTCCTTAGCTATCACTTCTGTTTATCCATTTTTTTTATTTTTGTTTTACCTTTGATAGATCTGCTTTGGTCAACAATGTCATGCAGTGGTTAGTGTCGCTTTCTCAGGGATCCAGTGTGCTAGGGTCAGTCAAGCATCCTAGGTTCTGTGTCAAGTTTGCACATTCTCCCTTTGTTGGCCTTGTTTTTCCTTTGGGTTCTTTATTTTTTTCTGGCATCCCAAACATTTGCTTATTAGGTCGATTAGCAATTCCAAATTGTCATGGTGTAAGTGCTGGTGTGTGTGTGTATACGAGTGGTCCCTGTGATAAACTGTCCAAGGTTGGTTCTTGCTTTGTGCTCAGAGTGCCCAGGTTAGGATTTGCCCCCCTTTTGGACACTGAATTAGACGAGTTTAATAATGAATGTATTTATATAATTCTGCTGTTTAAAACTACAGTAAATATCAAAATGTTGTCTTTAATCAGCAAGTGCTGAAAACAGACCAAAATCTACAAGTACCATTCTCAGATTGCATCTGAAATCAAACATAAATAGAACTGTGCAGTACTGTCCATGGAAAATATATGATCTCAGCTGAAGAGTATGAATCCTTTAATGGACATTTGGCACCTCTAATACTTAGGGACAATTTGTAGAGTAAAGCACCATGTTTATATAACAATGAAATAAATTACATTCAAATAAATAACATTGACTGTAACAATAAGATCACCTTCCAATTCACTGTGATGTTCTAAAAACACATACTGTATATTTGTTTAAAAGCAAAAAATAATATATTTCCATTTGGAGTTCACTGTTTATCTCTTTTCGTACTCACTTACTTATGCAATAAAGTATTCACCACCAGCATTAGTCACCTCTGCTGTGGCTTCATTCCTGGTTTATATGCACATTTCTTTAAGACATAGAATGGCTGTGTGCTACAGCTAAGTGATTTAAAGAGCAGAGACTAGGTTATTGGCCTTCTGCAGTAAAATGACTAACAGTGACAACAAATCATTTGATTATCAATGCCCACAAGGTTAGCTGAGAGAGAACACTAGATCATTGGAACTTTTGTGATCAGAACAAACCACTGAGCCAAATGAATGTGCCAATACTATTCACCTTCTTCTTCTTTTGGCTGCTCCCGTTACGGGTTGCCACAACAGATCATCTTCTTCCATATCTTTATGCCCTCTGTATCTTTTTCTGTTACACCCATCACCTTCATGTCCTCTCTCACCACATCTTATAAACCTTCTCTCAGGCCTTCCTCTTTTCCTCTTCCCTGGCAGCTCTATCCTTAGCATCCTTCTCCCAATATACCCAGCATCTTTCCTTGGCACATGTCCAAACCAACGCAATCTCGCCTCTCTGACCTTGACTCCCAACCGTCCAATGTGAGCTGACCCTCTAATGTACTCATTTCTAATCATATCCATCCTCATCACACCTAGTGCAAATCTTAGCATCTTTAACTCTGTCACCTCCAGCTCTGTCTACTGCTTTCTGGTCAGTGCCACTGTCTCCAACCCATATAACATAGCTGGTCTCACTACCGTCCTGTAGACCTTCCCTTTCACTCTTGCTGATACATGTCTGTCACAAATTACTCCTGACACTCTTCTCCACCCATTCCACCCTGCATGCACTCTCTTCTTCACCTCTCTTCCACAATCCCCATTACTCTGTACTGTTGATCCCAAGTATTTAAACTCATCCACCTTCACCAACTCTATTCCCTGCATCCCCACCATTCCACTGACCTCCCTCTCATTCACACACATGTATTCTGTCTTGTTCCTACTGACCTTCATTCTTCTCCTCTCTAGAGCATATCTCCACCTCTCCAGGGTCTCTTCAACCTGCTCCCTACTATCGCTACAGATCACAATGTCATCAGCAAACATCACAGTCCAACCTGTCCATCACCATTGCAAATAAAGGGCTCAGAGCTGATCCCTGATGTAATCCTACCTCCAACTTGAATGCATCCTACCGCAGACCTCACCACTGTCACACTTCCCTCGTACATATCCTGTACAACTCTTGCGTACTTCTCTGCCACTCCCGACTTCCTCATACAATACCACAGCTCCTCTCGAGGCACCCTGTCATATGCTTTCTCCACATTCACAAAGACGCAATGCAATTCCATCTGGCCTTCTCTATACTTCTCCATCAACACCCTCAGAGCAAACATTGCATCTGTGGTGCTCTTTCTTGGCATGAAACCATACTGCTGCTCACTAATCATCACCTCACTTCTTAACCTAGCTTCCACTACTCTTTCCCATAACTTCATGCTTGGCTCATCAATTTTATCCCCCTGTAGTTACTACAGTTCTGCATATCCACTTTATTCTTAAATATTGGCACCAGTACACTTCTTCTCCACTCCTCAGGCATCCTCTCACTTTCCAAGATTCCATTAAACAGTCTGGTTAAAATCTCCACTGCCATCTCTCCTAAACACCTCCATGCTTCCATAGGTATGTCATCTGGATCAACAGCGTCCTTTTCCTCCTTCCTCTTTCCAGATGTCACACCAAGCACCCTTCTTGCTGTCACCCTTACTACATCTGCTGTAGTTTCCCAGCTGTCTGGTAATTCTTCACTGCCACCCAGTGTCTCACCTCCTCCCTAAACTCAACCTTGCAGTCTTCCTTTTTCAACTTCCACCATTTGATCCTTGGCTCTGCCCTCACTCTCTTCCTCTTCTTGATCTCCAACATCATCCTACAGACCACCATCCTATGCTGCTTAACTACACTTTCCTCTGCCACCACATTGTAGTCTTCAATCTCCTTCAGATCAACTCTTCTGCATAGGATGTAATCTACCTGTGTGCATCTTCCTCCACTCTTGTACGTAACCCTATGTTCCTCCCTCTTCTTAAAATAGGTATTCACCACAGTCATGTCTATTCTTTTGGCAAAATCCACTATCCTCTGACCTTCTTCATTCCTCTCCTTGATACCATACCCACCCATCACCTCCTCGTCTCCTCTGTTCCCTTCACCAACATGCCCATTGAAATCCGCTCCAATCACCACTTTCTGTCCCTTGGGTACACTGTTCATCACTTCATCCAACTCACTCCAAAAACCTTCTTTCTCACCCATTGCACACCCAACTTGTGGTGCATATGCACTAACAACATTCATCATCACACCTCCAATTTCCAGCTTCATAATCATTACTCTGCCTGACACTCTTTTCACCTTCAAAATACTCTTGACATACTGTTCCTTCAGAATAACTCCTACCCCATTTCTCCTCCCATCCACACCATGATAGAACAATTTGAAATCACCTCCGATCCACCTGGCCTCACTCCCCTTCCATTTAGTCTCTTGCACACACACTATTATCAACATTCCTTCTCTCCATCATATCTCCTAACTCTCTCCCCTTACCAGTCATACTGCCAACATTCAAAGTTCCTACCCTCAGTTCCACTCCCTTTACTTTCCTCCTTTCCTCTTGCCTCCGGACATGTCTTCCCCCTGTTCTTCTCCTTGTTCTTCGGCCAACAGTAGCCCAATTTCTGCCAGCACCCTGTTGGCTAACATTACTGGTGGCGGTCGTTGTTAACCCGGGGCTCAACTGATCCGGTATGAAAATTTGTATTGTTGTCCGCATATTGATTTGGCAAAATTTTATACCGGCTGCCCTTCCTGACATAACCCTCCCCATTTATCCGGGCTTGGGACCAGCACGAAGAAACAATACTATTCACCTTGATTCTCCAAAATACTTTAATATTAATTTATACCGGCTGCCCTTCCTGACATAACCCTCCCCATTTATCCGGGCTTGGGACCAGCACGAAGAAACAATACTATTCACCTTGATTCTCCAAAATACTTTAATATTAAGTTGAAATTTGAAGGTCTCAAAGAAATACCTTCTGCAACACTACTTTGTAATGTATTCCATGTGCCTATGGTTCTTTGTGTGAAGAACATCTTTCTAACATTTGTGTGAAATTTGCTCTTAACAAGCTTCCAACTGTGTTATAGTGTTCTGAATGGTCTATTTTCATTTATATCTTTCTAATGTAATATTTTTAGGCTTCTAGTCATAAGGAATTTCCTTATTTAGTAGAGGTTTTTGAAAAAATATGCATCAGGAGTTTATGCATTATAAGTACTTACTAACTTCCCTAAGCACTCTAGGGTAAATGTTGAGTCGTCGACAGTTGAAGCTCTCAAAAGGCATTCATAAAGTAGGTCCAGTCAAATTGTTTTGACTAAATGGCAAATTACATAATGTGGACACAAGTTAAATATTAAGGCGAAGTACAATTAAGACTGAAATCATGATGCTATTTGTTTTACTCAAAGAGTTGTGGGAATCAAACTATATCTGGCAAATATGGTGGTTGGAGGTGTATGAAACAACAGCCATATTGTTTTGATTAAAAACTCTTAACTAGCAACACAGTGTGTGCATGTACATTTTAATGATGCAAAATCCAGTTTTGGGTGTGCCACTTCTCTAGACATTTTTTCCTGATAGTTTTCCGTAGATGCCTCAGCAGTTCAATGTCACTGATTAACAAACTTTTTTTGAACAAGTCCATCAGTGTTGATAAACATTATCATCATTGTCTCTTGAAAATCTGCCATAGTGTATTAGAGAAAAAAATCACCCAAGTCACATGCACAATGGTAGAATAAATGCCACAAATACACAAACTCGATAACTCAGGACCATTCCCCTCAGTGGTCTGATTAGCCAGACTGTTGCAAATGATACCCAACAGCATATTCAATAACTACACACAACTCACATTCTGTTGTCTGATACTGGGAATTTTTGTTTCCCACCCTCTTACTACTACCTGTATCTTAATGTGAAGTTGTAAGCTTGGCCTGTCCTAAACACTGCACCCCACTATTTCCTAGTTTAAGCACTCCTCAACTAACCAACTCGTATGCCTCTGTAATATATCAGTGCCCCTTCTATTTAACTGTAGTCTGTTTCAGTGGAACAGGTCCCATCTTTTCCAAAAGGAGTTTCATTGTCCCATATACCTGTGCCCCTCTATCATACACCAAGATTTGAGCAACACATTAAGCTTTCCAATCTTCAGTCTTCCTGGAATGGTACAGGCAGAATTTCAGAGAAAACCACCTTGTTACTTTTATGATTCAGCCTGGCATCTAACACTTTAAATCTGAATTGCAAGACTGATTAATCTGCCCTTTTCCACCCTCCCAGGGAAGTCTCCTGCCTCTGCATTTGGAAGGCAACATACTGTACTGTAAGAGACTCTACATCTCTGGAGCAAACCTGGGTCTCGATTTTTCTAATGATTGAGACCCCACTATTACTACTACTTTCTTCTTGGGGACTGGTTTTGATTTTCCCAGTTGTGTCTCCTCGCCTCTGTTTAACACTCCTGAGTTATCAGTGTCACTCACTGTCCAGCTCTGCAAGGTTCTGAAAATGATTGAAAACCTCAAACACTGGAGTTCATGCCCCTGGATAGTGTACACCTCTTGCCCTGCACTTGCATCTTTCTGTGCCCCACCTGTTGTTACCTCTCTGGTCTGCAGTCTGCTTTCTTATTAGTTTGGGGTTGCATACTATCTTCATAAAAGTAGGTAAAATCAGCTAGTTCTTTACTACAGCACAGACTAGCCATTTCCTCCTCAAGTTCAGTGACCGTAATCTTGAGGTGGTGGATCAGCTGGGCATCTCCTGCAGATGTTGGCGTCCTGGGAACCAATCTCACTGAAGCCAGCTTCTGAAATGTCCAACCTCACAAAGAACGTGCATTGTTTTAATGATTAAAATTTTTTTCCTGACAGTTAAGCTCTTTTAAAATTAAATATAAGTTAACTATGTGTTTAATGAGCTACAACACCTGTTTAATACATCGTGGCATTCTAAGCCCCTGTATTTAATTGTTAAAGATGATCTCCCAACTACACACTTCTTTCTTTCTGCTAATGGCTGAGTTTAATTTGTATTCTAAGTGTGTTTTTATCCCTTTCTAGATGTCTCCCTTACACCTGATTAGTTTCGCTACAAGCTGCCTCTTTACCATTTCCTTTCTTTTTAGCCCAACACAACTATCAGTACTATAATCACTCTTAATACTGAATACTGTAAATGCCCTCCTTTTTAAACATGCTCTTTACTCTTATCTTCCACTTAGCACCAATGCATGTCGACTTGAGCCTGGTATGGTTGAGCTAACTAGTTTTCCTTCCATACTGGGAAACCTACTAACATATTAACTATTGACAGAATCACAGCCTGTTAATTGTTTATTGTTCTGCTGAGCTGCACTTCATCTTCTGCCACTGCCACTTTGCTTCCACAGTGTGTCAATATGCACACCCACCCATCACTCCCAATGTTTCCCTGCTCTTGGGCAGTTAAAACAGCCAAAAATCCTTGTAAAAAGAATCAAACTTAAATTAGCCAACACCTTAGTGGCAGCCAAAATCAAGGTTGTAGGAGTAAACCCTGTATCTGAATCATATTTCACTCACAAGCAACACTAAGCCCCCAACTCTCAGTACAATCTGCTGCCAGGTTGTACATGCACAGTATGTCAGCAAAGAAACCTGACAGAGACTGTGGTGGCTCTGAAAAAGCAGAAATTGTACAAGAAATTCCAAAACCAATTTAACTTACCATTCTCTTTGGAACTTACATAGAGCCAATAAGGAAGACAGGAGGCCAGTTTTCCCGATGTAACTATGTCAGAGACTATTCTTGCAACAAGTGGTACAAGGTAGGCGCCAACTATTGATGGGGCACCAGTCCACCACAAAGCCATATCATAACCTGCTGTGTCCATTGCAGAGTGAACACATGTACACGCACAAAAGGTCCATTTTAACTTTACCAATATGTTCTTGTTTATTATATTGCTGGAGAGTGGCAACTTATTGCCTGTTGGCTGGAGATGCACATAAGAACTTCACTGTACTCTGAACACGTGACAGTATTACACCTATTTATGGTCACATGCCTAGCCATCCCAGGCAGATTTAGCATCACTATTTAAGCTAATTTGAATGGTTATTGGTGGTGGATGAAAACTAAAGAACCAGTGAAAACTCTGAAGACCATGGGGAGGGAGTATGCAAACTTCATACAGGTAGTGCCCAGATCAGAAAGTGATGTATGGTCGCTGAAGCTGTGATGCATCTTCATTAATCACTGCATCAACAATCCACCCCCAAATTAGTTTTTACTCTGTTTAATTGTAGTATGAAGTGAAAATGAAAATGTAATTTTGGTGGCTAGTAGGTTTCATAGGCCTTTTTGCTTCTTTTTTAGAAAGGAAATTACATTTTTATTTTTAGGGTCATTCCTGTGCTTATCTAATGTAATTTTCACTTGCGTTTTCACGTCTTTAAGATTAACCACAAAGTGCTGCTGCCTGCATTGTAAAAGTAAGTCCTTGTATTTTGGGGTGTTAGAGCTATGGAAGACCACAAGACTAAAAAGATCTGTTGTCTGTCAATGATGTGCACTAAAATAAAAGAACATAAAACAACATCAGAATTCACATTATTTATTTTGTATTATTTATGTTCTAAATCCAATACATTCCTTAAAACCAAATGAATCATTTTATATTAATATTTTTTTTATTTCGTTAATGCAGAAAAAGGTTGTAGCATCCTGTGGGATAAAGGTTTCAATGATGAGTACTGCTACCAGTTCAACTTTCAGTCAGCGCTAACTTGGAAGGAGGCCCGTGTGTCATGCCAGAGCCAGGGAGCAGATTTACTGAGCATTTCAGACCCATCTGAGCTCGCATATTTACTAGGTAAGTCTTATTGTTTAACTTGCACACACAGTTTATTTTGTCATTCTGGCAGAGAACAATTTATTCGGCACAACTGGAGCATCCAGCTTCTGAGCCCTGTACTCCATATGATTTTCATACAAGGAAGATTGTATGGTATTGTTTTTTCTTTTTTCTTTTTTTTTTCTTTCTGGCATTTTCTGTATACTGGCAAAATTGGACTAAGTGAGCCTAAATACTTTGTCTGAGCCTCTTTAGACATAATAGTATATACATAGTGTATATACATATATGGAGCTCAGTCTGATGTACAGTAGAATACTATGCAGTAACTGATAAAGTAATTACTGCAATTGTCAACCTTATCGTGGAGCTGTAGTTTGGTAGACATCTAAGAGCCAGTGTGACGCAGGCACAATCAAAGCGTGCACCCTCAACAAATTCCCATTTGTTTAATTACATTGAGTTTTTACTTTTCTAAGGTTAAACTGAAAAGGTTCCCCACACCATTTGCAGATTGCAGTTTTATCTTTAAATATTCGGTAAATGTGTTTTTCCATGCTTTATCACTATCCATGACATAGTATTATATATTGGGGTTTAGGATTCTGGTTTGGTTTGTATTCCACATTTCTGTTTATTTCAGTTTTTTCTTTTTGTTGCTGATAAGGATTTGTAAAAATTCCTTCTCAGTATGCATTGTAGTTTGCACGAAAGCAAAAATGTGGCCTAGATTAATAAGGAATATATATTTTTGTAAAATGTGAATGTAGAAAATAAGCATGTCTTAACACAAATAACTGTTGTTATTATTTTACTTTTTTTGACTTCCCAAACAGGATTGTTTGCCTGTTGCTTGTCCTCAGTTCTGCCTTTAGAAAAGAAAAATCAGTAACACTCCTATAATGTTTGTTTCCTCACTTGATCTAACAGTTGCAAACTCCCAGCACTAATGGCATCTAGTCTTTCTTTTCAGTGTCTCTTGAAATTCTGTTAATCTTATCATTATGTGCAACTTATTACCTGAGAACTAAACTAAGTTTCTTTTGTTTGTGTAAAGATGACCTCTATAATCTATTCATTAAGGATTTGTTAATTGTTTTGCCACGTATGATGCACATTGTAACTGGTTTAATGGCTGAGTAAGGTAGGGGTTTACAATTTTTTCACCTCCTGCATGTATGAAACCTGTCCCAAGCTGTTGTCTGTGTGGAGTCTTCACTTGCCCACCCCATGTCTGGATGAGTTTCCTCCTGCAGCCAAACGATGTGTGTGACAGGTTAATTTCCTAAATCACTTACGAAATCAGCCTATGGACATCCATTAATATAATAAGAACACTTGGGAGCAGGTTTTGTATAATTAATGTACAGCAGAAAAAGATAAGGCCCAAATGCACAATGAATGTACAGGACATGCCTTCAGGCATCATTAAAAGAAAAAAAAAATCTGATTTATTGTGCACACACACACATTATACAGTATATAATAGATACATTACTTATACACTGATCACCCACAATTTGAAAATCACTAATAGGTGAGGTTTAATAACATTGATTATCTTTTCACAATGATACCTGTAAAGGGCTGGGATATATTAGGTAGCAAGTGAATAATCAGTTCTTGAAGGTGATGTGTTGGAGTCAGGAAAATAGGCAAGCTTAAGGATCTGAGCAACTTTGACGAGGGCCAAATAGTGGTGGCTAGACAACTGAGTCAGATCTCCAAAACAGCAGATCTTGAGGGGTGTTCCCTGTATGCATTCCTACCAAAAGTGGTCTAAGGACAACTGGTGAACTAGTGACAGGGTCATGGGTGCCCAGTGGTCACTGATGCGTATAGGAAGCAAAGGCTATCCTGTCTAATTTGATCCCCAGAGGAGCTGCCCATTGCAACATAGCCCAAATTGATGAGAAACGTAGTACTGGCCATGAAAGAAAGGTGTCACGACCAGCTGTGCATCACATCTTGCTGTGTATGGAGCTGAGTAGGCACAGGCCAGTAAGAGTGCCCTTGCTGACCGCTGTCTAATTTCAAAAGCAACTACAATTGGCATATGAGTGTCAATACTAGACCATGGAGAAGTGGAAAAGGGTGAGCTGGCCTTATGAATTCATTTTTCTTTTAAATCATGTGGATAGCCAGGTTGGATGTACCTTGTTTTATTGCTGAAGAGATGGCAGTAGGATGCTCTATTAGAAGAAGGCAAACTAGCAGAGACAGTGTGATGCTCTGGGTAATGTCCTTCTGAGAAACCTTGAATGCTGACATTCATATTGATGTTACTTTGACACATACCACTTACCTAAAGATTGTTTTTGGACCACATATACCCATTCATAGCAAAAGTATTTCCTAATAGCAGTGGCCTCTTTCAGCAGGATAATGCACAATGCCACATTAAAGAAAAAATGTTCAGGAATCATTTGAGGAACTTAACACAGAACTGAAGATGTTCACTTGGCTTCCAAATTCCTCAGATCCCAATCCAGTTGTGCATCTGTGGTATGTGCTGAAAAAAAATGGATCCATGAAGGTTACCTTGCCCTTGCAAGTTACAGTAGTTAAAGGATCTGCTACTAATATCTTGGTGCCAGTTACCATAGAACACTTCCACAGTTCTTGTGGATTCCATGCCTCCACGGGTCAGAGCTGTTTTGGCAGCACGAGAGGAACCTACACAGTATTGGGCAGGTAGTTTTAATGTTGTGGCTGACTGGAGTATATACAGCATGTTTACACACATCAAATCTGTGGAAGAAGGAATATAGCCTTGAAACCATGATGTACTAGAAATTTTCCTCAATTTCCAGGTAAAGACATTGAGTGAAAGTATTTTGTCAGATACTGATAGGGAGTCTTAGAAGTAATGACAACAAAATAGATGCACAAAGTACTATTGTTTTTACTTTCCTTATATATTGGAATACTATTATTATTTTATTCAATACACTAACAGTAAACATTTTTTCAGAATTATTCCCATGTAATTGAATATATCCCTTCATTTGTTACATATGCAGCTCAAGGGGTTAATTAAGGATTACATACTAAAATGTCAGTTGTGTGAGATATGGTAGAAAACAAGATCATACAAAAGAAAATATGATACTATTATTGCAATAATAATAACTAACCCTTCTTTACCTTTCCCTTTTTCAATCTGTACTTTTCACAATGTACCTGTGCTGCTATGGCATACTTTCTGCAAGTGACAGGCAGTATTTATTCCATAATGACAAAATACAAGTGATTTGTGTGTTGTGCGTGATACATTAGTTTGTTAAAAGGCTCACTGCCAGCAAAGCACAAGTTCATAGTTTATCTCAGTTAGCCATAAGCCACCTGTCCTGCTGAACCACTCTCATTTTTTAGAAAAAGTATTCTCATGGTATTCTTACACCCTGATTAGTGTCCAGAAGGCCACAAATGTGTACAGAAGGCAAAGTAATTATAACAAAACCAAAACCCTACTGGTACTAATAGCCCAAGTTAAAAAGTGGTTAGAGAGGAATATTGCAGATAAGATGAAAGGTGACCCAAAAAGATTCTTTCATCATTTTAGATCAGGGTGTCAGCAAACTTTTTAAGCTTTGGGCCAATAAAAAAATATACCCCCACCTTGGAGGGCAGCCATTGAAGGATCTTTCCTATCCTTTATGAGATGTATGTGCTTGCTTTTCGCCAACTAAGTGGTCAATGTCTGGTCTTAATTTTGAAACAGCAATCCATACAGAAGCATGTAAATGATCATCAAAATGTCTGGATCTGAATCTTGACTTGGCATTTCTTATCCATGAATTAGTCTGTTCACATGTATATGTGCTCCCATCATGGTAATGAAACCAAGAGCCATAGTTTTCAAAGCTGTAAATATGTCACTTGATATTTGTTTGTAGAATCCAACAAGATCACCTTCCCTATGAGCACTGAAGAGTACAGTTGCTCCAGAGGTTAAAGAGTTCCATTTGAAGGGATGAAGGTGGTAAATCCACATTAACACCAGACAAGTTCTGAAAAAGTCAAATGTCCTTTGCAAGACCCAGAAAGTCTTGAAATCTGTTACAAATCTGGTCAAGCATGCCATGTGATAATTGTGTACTTAACAATGATAAACTCATTTGAAAACCCTTCACATAACTATACAAATCATAAACAAGTTCCCTTTTGCCTTACAGTCTGTTATTCAGGTTATTTATGTACTGTGTGAGATCAATGAGAAAAGCAAGCTTCCAGATCCATGTACCATCAAGACAGTTCTGTCAGGGTCTCCCTTTTCCTTTCATGAATGTGTCAGTCTCATTATGCAAGTCAAAAAAATTTTAAACACCCTATCTCGACTGAGCCACCTGACTTAAGTGTGGTAAGTGATATCAGAATAACTTGCCTCAGTTTCATCCTAAAAATGCTGAAGCTGTCTGCGATTAAGTGCAGGTGATCGGATGAAGTTTACAGATGATACTACAACATTCTTTACCTCTTTAAAGCCAAGAACCATTTCCACTGAGTGTCTGCTGATGAATGATGCAGTGCAAACCAACTGGCTTTTCATTGCCTAGTGATTCAAACTGCCTGTTGATTCGGCCCAGCAGTCCTTATGTCTTTCCAGTCATGTTTTTGTTCTATCCATCGTAACACATTTGAGATTTTCCCACTTTAAATTAAGCTGTTTGAGAATTTTGCTCAAACATAGAAATTGTTCTTTTCCTGTCAAACTATGCATTTGCTTGAGCTCTTCTGTGATTGTGAAGAATTCGTCAACACTGTGAATAAACACAAGTAACTGTGCCGTATTGGAAATATTAGTGCTTTCATCCATAACCACTGAATAAGAAACAGAGTTTTGGAGAATGCATTTTAATTGCTGGAAGAGCTTCTCACCCAAACCCTCCACTCATTTTGTTATAGTTTGGGCCGATAAATTGACACTCTGAAAGACATTGCATTTCTCGGGACATATTTCATCCACCAACTCTTGCATGCACTGTTTGACAAATTTGCCCTCTGTGAACGGTTTCCGCAGTGCTGCAATAAGTTGTGATATTCGGTAACTTGTTCTCATGGCTGATATGTTTTCTAAGAATTTCCTTTGGAAAAGATTTTGCTGTCCCTTCAGTGACTTCTTTAACTACCGTAACATTACTTTCCTTTGATCTCCTATGTTTTGTGAAAACTTGTTCTGATGTTTGCTGTGGTAATGTCTGCTGATATTATATTCTGTGATCGTTTCTTGACGTGTAAGACAAATAACTTTTTCTTTCTATGGTGAACATTAGTGATCCTCTGACCATTTATCATTAAACTTTCGACACTCTGTGTCAGTTTTCCATTTCTTATACATGATTACTGCTTCTTGCTATCAGTTGCACTTTCAATTATGAAACACCTTATTTTAAATCCGTAACAGACTTTGTCTCAGATTGGCTAACAAAGAAATACGTGCTTATTCCAACCAGAAATGCATGTACTTAAAAGCGTCATTAACACATAAAAAACAGTTTAATTCAAAAAGTAGGAATACATGAACTTAAAACCATCATTAAAGTATCAAAAAACACCACAGTGGGAGGTCCAGAAAGATGCTTTGGATTTATATACGAACGTTTTATTTTAATGTAAATATTGGAAATGTGATTTTTTTTTTTTTAAATCTAAATATTAATTATGACTTCTACAGACTGTTCCAGGCCAATCTAAAACATGCCAACGGCCACATTTGGCCTGCGGGCCATAGTTTGCCGATCCCTGTTTTAGACAGTGAAACAGCAAATGCTCTAAACTTGCATTTTTTCTTAAGTCTTCACATGTCAGGAAGTTGATAACCTCCCTGCAGTATAAAGGACTACTAAGGTGATATTGACTGATTTGGAAATTGTAGAGGTAGAAGTACTGCTTAGATTAAATTGGCTGAAATCAAACAAATCACAAGGACCAGATAATATTTATCCTGGAGGTCTTAAGGAGGTTAGCAAGTATGTACTTTACAATCATAGTGCAGCATTTGATACTGTAGACTATACACTTCTAATTAATAGGTTAATACATTATGTGGGTATCTCTGGGGCTGCCTAAGACTGGTTTACTTATTATTTGACAGAAAGGAGTTTCTCAGTTAGCGTGGGTCACCCAATCATCCTTGTCATGTGGAGTGCCGCAGGGATCTTTTCTTGGGCCAATGTTATTTTCCTTGCACATATTTGTTTTACCTCGAATTTTATGTTCTTTTAACAATATTTCATATCGTATTTATGCTGACGATATTCAGCTTTCACACACTTTTAACCACAACACCTCCATAAGTTATCTGCCCTGGTTGAATGCCTGAGTGAAATAAATAAATAGCTAGCTGTTAATTTTTTACAGCTCAATTCTAAAAATACTGAGGTTTTAATTATTGCCCCATTAAATCTGCACTCAGAGATCAGTCTCAGATTATGATCTGTCCCACCCAACTTTAAATCTTGTGTCTGGAACCCGAGTGTTATGTTTGACCAGTCTTTAAATCTTGATGCTCATGTTAGGTCCTTATCACGCTCTTGTCTTTATCATCTGAAGATTATATCAAAGCTAAGAACAATAGTATCAAAGGCTCAGATGGAGATGTTAATGCATGCTTTTATTTTTTTCACGTCTTTATTATTGTAATTCTTTATTTACATATTTAAAGAAGACATCACTGCAGCATTTTTAGTCTATTCAGAATGCTCCTGCTAGATTGTTAGCCAGCTCCAGCAAGTGGTCTCGCATTATTTCGCTTTGTTGGCTTCCAGTGGAATTTAGAATCCGTTTTGAAATTTTAGTAATCATCTGTAGAGTAATGCATGGTCAAACATCACATATATTTCAGATTTTTTACAACATTATACTACAAATCGCGGACTTAGGTCATCTAACCAGGGCCTTTTTATGTTGCCATATGGGGTGCCGTTTTTGGCTCTTCCCATTTATGCTCCTTTGTTGAAATGTTAGTTTAATTTTATTTTTTATTGTTTGTAACTGTATGTATTAATTGTTTTCCATGGTGTACAGCACTCTATCTGTGAAAGGTATTTATAAGTAAATAAATAAATCAACAAACCCTTGATGCATATTTTTAGAAAGTCACTGTACCCTGGGAAAATTCCAAAGAACTACAAAATGCTCAGTGTTATTCTATTATATAAAAAGGGTGACCAGGCTTATCCAAATAACTATAGAACAGTAAGCTTAGTGTGTGTCGCATTTAAATTAATGGAAGGAATAATTAAAGAAAAGTCTGAGGAACACATGGCAAGAACAGGAGTTTTACTGAACAGTCAGCATGGGTTCAGACAAAGGAGGTCATGTTTTACTAACATACTGGAATTCTCTGAGAAAGTAACAAAAGGATATGATCAGAGTGATGCATATATTATCTGTCTTGACTTTGATAAGGTATCACATCAGAGGTTTGGTATCAAACTAAAAAGAAGTGGGAGTTCAGGGTGTAGTTTGTAAATGGGTACACAATTGGCTTAAACACTACAAGCAGAGGATTATGGTGCAAGGAACCTGATCTGAAATTGGTGATGTTAAGAGTGGTATCCCTCAAGGTCAGTGCTGTTACTGCTGCTATTTTAATATATATAAATGATTTGGATAGGAATAAAAATAACAAGCAGGCTAAGTATGCAGAGGATACCAGGATAGTTGCAATACGAGATAATATAGAATCTATTGAATCATTAGAGAGGGACTTAGATGGCATACAGACTTGAGCAGATTTGTGGCAGCTGAAATTTAGTATAAGTAAATGTAAAGTACTACATGTAGGAAGTAAAAATGTTGGATTTGAATGCACAATTGGAGGTCTGAAAATTGAAAGTACACTTGAGAAGGATTAAGGAGTTGTAGTGCAATTGTCAGTATCATCTTCCGTATAGTGTTCAGAAGCCATTAAGAAGGCTAACAGAATGTTAGGTTATTCAGTATGACGTATAGACTACAAGTCAAAGGAGGTTATGCTCAAGCTTTATAATGTACTAGTGAGGCTTCATCTAGCTTACTGTTTACAGTTTTGATCTTCAGGAAACAAAAAAGACATAGAAGTGCTAGAAAATATCCAGAGAAGAGGGACTAGGCTGATTCCAGGGCTGCTGGGGATGAGTTATGAGGAAAGATTAAAAGAGGTGCGCCTTTTTAGTTTAAGCAAAAGGAGGTTGAGAGGTGAAATGACTGAAGTGTTTAAAATTATGAAGGTAAATAGTATAGTGGATCGAGACTGTTATTTTAAAAATGAGTTCAACAAGAGCACAGGGACACAGATGGAAACCTCTTAAGGGTAAATTTTACACAAACATGAGGATGTTTTTCTTCACACAGCTAACCATAGACACACGAAATAAGTTAACAAGTAGTGTGGCAGACAGTAGGACTTTAAGGATCTTTAAAACTACACTTGATGTTATTTTGGAAGAATTAGGTGGATGGGATTGGATAGCTTTTATCTGGACTGAACTTTGCCTTTTCAGATTGGAAAGTGCAGGACCTCTTTTACTAGCACTGTGGTGCTCTCTGTCTGCTGGTGACTAGTGATACTACTAGCTTCATATTAGCCTGGTGGTTTATTGCATTGTTAAATTTGTTAACAGACACTTGCAGAGATTGTTTTATCCTACATTACATTGGCCTACTGTGGAGATCAGTCTTTTCTTGTCTTAAAGATCTAGAAAGGCTTTAAATAAAGTGATTTATTCATTTAAAGTGATTCTAAACTAACAGATCCACAGCTGCCCTGTTCCAAAGATCTGATTAAAAAATGCCCAGTGTATGTTCATCACTGCAAGAGTGATCGCAGCACCATTTTTTTCCTTAATTCTTTTTTATTACGTGAACCTGGCTGCAGATTCATAGTACTCCTGTGCATACTGTGTCTAATTTACTAACTGGTGGCCTTCACCAAATACTTTGTTTTTGATTGTATATAGCAGCATAACAAATGTGATTTGAATAAGCAAGTCTTTCAGTGGAGGTCACCTGCAATGTTTAGCCATCACATACTGCCTGTCACCTCCAGTTCACACTGTGCCATTTACTGAGCAGTCACTTCTCTCAAAGCAGAGTTATGTCTTTGATGGCAATTGCTGTAGATTATTCTGACCCCAGGAACTTCTGCTGGAACATGAGCCTTCAGCTCAATGACTATAAAAACATTCCTTTCAGCATGTAAAATGATTAAAGCATTCATTATTACCAAACAAAATTTAATGTACAATTTTGCAGGAACGTGTTTAATTATATATTTGGACTACTAATGGACTTTACTTCTTCCTTCATCTTTAGGACAGGATGACTTTACTGAGATAACTTGGATTGGTTTGAATCAGCTTGATGGCTCTGGTGGATGGCAGTGGTCAGACAGTACTCCCCTTGCCTTTGTAAACTGGAAAGAAGGTAACATCAGCTACTCTTTTTTACAACATTAAAGTGGTAGATTTTAGCCTTTATGTTCACCTGGAGCAATTTCACAAAGTTATTATGCAACTTGGTAAAACATTTCATAGTTACTAATTACATAAATTGACCACAACTGCAAATTTATAAAATAAACATTGTGTTTTGTTCTCCCAACTTTTTTCTTCTCTGTCTCATTAAGAAACTACATACATTTTATATTTGCCATGTCAGGATAATAACACATAGAATAAAAGGACAGTCAGTGGATATTGTGCTTCTTTCTAAATCTTTTGAATGATGAATTTTGTATTTAATAGATATGACAAATTGGGTATATACTGTATCATGTACCCTCCCTAACTTGTAAAGGGGAAACATTCATAAGATTGATTAAAATGTCAATGTAAGGTGTTGCACCAGTTCTACTCTTCTGTTTTCCTAAATCTACCAATTGTCACACTGTTTAAACCTTACAGTACTTCTCTCTCTGTTTATATGCGTGTTTTTATTTTTATTTTCTATTACCAGTCGGTCAGTTAGTCAGACGTTTCTTTTTATAAAATGCTTAACAATATTTTGAAAGCTTCCTGATTTTGACTGTTATTGCCTATTTCATTCACTTGGACACTTATGCACTACCTGAGCAGGAAATCTTAGGTGGGTGGCCGGCACTGTTCATCTACAGGTAGGACATGCTGCTATCAATGGGTGTAGCTACCAGCAATGTACCATGCACTGCTACCATTCTGAACAAATTAAAAGGACAAAACCCCTGAAAGTGAGGAAAGAGAGGTGGATGGTGAATGAGATGGAGCAGTTTAAACCACCATTGCCAAAGATCATTATGTGTAATGAACAGTCCTTACAGAATAAACTGAATGAGTTGAGAACACCTACATGATATCTCCATGAGTACTGTGAAAGCTGTGTAATGTATTGTAGTAAGACTCTGATTAAGAATACCAACTTGGACAAAGATAATGAAATAGATGGATTTGTCTGTGAAACACAAGACGGGAAATCAGCTTCTGGAAAGAAGTTGGGTGGCAGAATCTCCTTAAACATTTATTAAAAGATGGTGTTATAATAATTCTGCACTTTGAATAATGAACTACTCACTGTTGGACTTTGTCTATAGTGTCTTTAATCAAGTCTTTGTTACAGTAGTTTATCTACTGTTGCATGCTGATTTTGAAGTTGGAAACAATTTTTGAAACTATTGAAAAACTGGAAACCAAATCATCTGGCTCATTCAAACATACGATTGGTAATTTCAGTTTATGTAAATTGAAACTAGTAGTGCCTCTCTAACATTCATACATGAATATTAATACTTTAGGGAAACACAAACTGTACAAGTTCTTAACTGATCTGAAAGCAGTGATTTCAGTTTCCTTAATGCTTTGTAAAAATAAAAGAAATAGCGGTGGGATATTGTTCAGTATAACTGAAGTGGATAATCTGTGTGTCAGGTCAAAATGAACAGGTCAGTGGAGCCAGATAGCATATCAGGATGACTTCGGAAGTCATGTTTCAAGTTAACGCCTCTCCAGTTTTTCATTTGCTTTCTAACTAGTCCCTACAGTGTGGTATTGTACCTAAGTACCAGTCAGTCATTACCCCAGTTCCCAAGGTTTTCGGAAAGGCTAGTGCTGCTCACTTCCATTCCAATGCAATGCTGTGAACATTTGGTGAAAAATATTTTAATGACACATGTACTAGGGTGTTGTACCGTGTTAGCCATTATGAATGTAGAGAAAAGCCAAGCAAAATGACACCTTTTATTGGCTAACTAAAAAGATTACAATATGCAAGCTTTCGAGGCAACTCAGGCCCCTTCTTCAGGTGACATGTAATACAGAAAGCTTGCATATTGTAATCTTTTTAGTTAGCCAATAAAAGGTATCATTTTGCTTGGCTTTTCTCTTAATGACACATGCAAATTTCTTTCACGATAACCACCAGTTTGATTAGTGTGCAAACAGTAGTGTAGAAAATGATCTGCTGGTTATCTAATATCATCTCCTGGTTCATATGTCACAGCACTATTTTTGTATTTTTCTTCAATGCCATCTTTTCTCATACACTGAGAGAAATAGAACAGTATTAACGTTAGCCCATTTTTTTACATTATGGATTCATGACTTTCTTTTAAACTGTTCACAGACAGTCAAAGTGCATGGCATTTTCTTAAATATCAGGATTCCTCAAGTTTGTGTCCTGTCTTCTTTACTGTTTATGCTCTATAAGGATCAAGTACCTTTTATTGCCATTCCTACATGCATATGCAGAAATGAAATTCAGTACTCGGGTTCCCATAATTAAACAGCTACAACCCCATAAAAAAACTTAATTATAAAAAACAACCCCATTAGTAGCCCATTAACCCCTAAAGCTTTGTGGTAAAGGTATCACAGATAAACACAATAAGATAGAAAACAATTTAACATTTATATATAAGTAATGTAAGACAGCTATAGCTAAAAGAAATATTATTGCTTCATGCCCTGTAATTAGCAGCAAGTAAAAAAGGTAGCAGCAAATAGTTTAGTACATGAGACTACTTAGAACAAAAAAGGCAAAGTGTAGTCTAAGTCACACAGAGTGTACAGTCAGATTTAGTGATGGTGTATTCATTAGTCTAATAGCATCCAAGAAGAAGCTGTTCCTCAACTTGGTAGTACTGGCCCATAAGCTGCATAATGTACTGCCTGATGCAGGCGGCCAAACAGTCCATGTACAGGATGAGTTACATCTTCCATAATGGGGAGTGCTTTACTTTTGCGCCTGCTGGTGTAAATGTCCTCGATACTAGGTAGGCTGCTGCCCGTGATCTGCTGTACAGACTCAAACCGCTGGTTGCAATGCTATACTGTCTGTGACTGAGCAGCTGCTGTACCACACCGTAATAAAGGAGGTGAGGATGCTCTCTACCACACAATTGTAAAAGGAGGTCAGAGTAGAGGGACCTATAAGAAGTAGAGGCGTTGGCAGGCTTTCTTTACCAGACAGGTCGTGTTGTAGCTCAAAGAGAAGCCATATGTAATAGATATCCCCAGGTATTTAAAGCAGGTGACAATTACTTAATTCATGTAAATGGGGAGAGAAGGGGGAATACCAGTTTGCCGAAAGTCCACAGACATTTCCTTAGCTTTTTTTGACATTGATGCCAAGGTTGTTATCCTTACAGCAACCTTCCAGTTATACTAATACTAATGCCCTGAGACAGAACAATGACCACTGTTCCATTATCAAGTATGCTGATGTCACTATTGTGATTGGAAGCATATCTGGGGGAGGATGAAAGTTAAATGAACTGCTTGGTAAATTGGTAAATAAATACAATCTTTCTCTGAATGTCAAAAAGTTCACTTTAAGAGATAGAACTAGGTATGTATGTTAACACTAAGGAGTCTCCCTTGGAGTTTTGGGAGTCACAGCTACATGGTTCTTACAAACTGCTGTGCAGGAAAGGCAGTGAGTAGCTGCACAGCACCTGGAAAAAAGTGTGTGGCCATGAACCTGCGCAGCTTAGAGAGGGTATACAGTATACTTAACACCTCATTGCTCTGGTGGAAGAGGTAGAAATAATGACTATATTTAAACACTTAGTAACTTGCCTAGATAATAATCTATACTGGAATAATAATACAAAACTATTTTTATCCTAAATGCAATCAGTACTTATTTCTCCTATGTAAACACAGACTATTTAAATGGATAGGGACATTATATTTTATCACAGTATGATTACAGTCTGTCATCATTTTTAGACTCATTGCCTGGTTTACTGATCTAAAAAATCAAAATTTAAAAAGCTCGAGGTTACAAAACATGCTACCAAAATTATTTGAACTGATATGGATGGTTTGGTGTGGTGTCAGAGAGCCATGTTTAAGAAAATGGAAATGATATCTTCTAATGTTGGACACCCATTACTTGCAGAACTTAACTTCATTAAAACAAGTAGGATAGTCACTTTAGGAACTCACACAAACCACTGCAGAGAAATTCATATCTTCCCTGTGCCATCCATCTTTTAAATATGAAATTATCAGTGTGTAATATAAAATTTTAGAAGTGCAGGTTTTCATTTGTGTCGGGTAACTGAAAAAAAAGAAGTTAGCAAAATATTTGTTTTTGAACGAAGTAAATGAGAAATTTTTGTGCATCTTTTAACTGATGTAACTCTTCCTGTTAGAGATTGAGTCTAGATGATGGGAAATTTACAATCATCACATGTCTATCAAAACAAAGAACACCTAGATCATTTAAACTATACACATCAGACAGGCAGTTTTCAACTGTAGAAAGTCTTGAATTACCTTTTTTGCTGCTATTGTACCAGATATAATGCAGTAACCAAAGCCCGTCTATGTGAGTAAAATGAAAAATTCATAATACTTAATGAGTTCAAGTAAAAGTTTTGTTTCACATGATACAGTAGCAGAAAACCCCCAAATCTAGTCAGACACATATCATTTTTAACTAATGTAATACTTTACCCTTTACAATAATTATGTATGTGTTAAATAATTCAGTGTATAATACAATATAATATTTTGTTGCAAGCTAGAGACAGTAAAGCTATTGTAAAGAAAATTTCAATACAGAGCTGTGTATCCATATATGCGGGCAGCAACTGACTCTGAATATTAAGTTAGATATCTGAAAGGATTCTTTGATCTAAAAGACATTCATTTTCTTTGTTGCCGAGTATGCTATGAGTGGACATTGTTTGCCTAATGTCCTGATCAGTATACATTGTAATGATTTTTGAAAATCATATTATAATGAAGAGCAAATTTTGATAAAATATTTCTTACATTGATTCTCTAATAATGAAGAAATAATTCCTTTCTCCTTAGGTACTCCTGAAACCTCAGTTCTAATTGAAAAGGACTGTGGTGTAATGGATTTTGAAGGCTACTGGAATAGTATTTCTTGTGATTCCAAGCTGCCTTATATATGCAGGAAGCAAGTGAATATATCAAACTCAGACCAGAGTAAGTTACGTGTGCATGAGTGTTTTCCAACTTTCTCCTTTTAATTAACCTGTTCTTTCTGCATCAAAATGCAACATTTCTAGTTTATGGAGAGGAAGTCACATTTGCAGCAGTAAACTGAGTACATTTCTGTTCTGAATCTTTCTTATTTAGTCACTTTCTTTCTTTCTTATTTAGTCACAGCCAAATTTTTTGAGTCCGTCATGGGGTGACATATTCATTGTGTAGAAGTGAAACCCAGATAAAATCACAGTAAGGTCCGGTATCTAGGTTTAGAAATAAGATCTTTAACTGGTATGGAACTATACATTTTCCAGTGTATTTGGCCAAAGTTCAGTATTACTAGGGACAACTGTCCGTATGCAGTAGCATGTGTCTAAGTAAGGCTTTTGGGGATTAGGAGATGAAAGTGGTCTAAAGAGGAGCACTGGCATACTCTTTGAAGAGTAAGGCACTTGGGTATATAGGGAAGGATTACTTGCGGTTCATCTGAATTGTTAAATATGTGAGTGCCTGTCACTTTTATTGACTTACCCAGGTACTTACAACAGGCAGAACGTTGATGTGGGATTACCATTGAACCCTGAACACAGGGTTAGGATGTGTCTTGAAAGGATAGTTTCATCTGTGGATCATTTGGACTGAGAGAGAGGGAAGGTAAAATCAACAGTAAATGTAGAAACAAGCTTAAAAGGTAAATCAGCACAACTAAGACAGTTATAAAGTTACGACTACATGCCAGTTTCAGTCAGTCACTTCTCCACCTGGTGGTTTATTGAGCTGGTGCTGTCAGTTCAGTGAAACTTTCTGATACAGTGTGATCAGTCTGCTGTAGGCACTGCACTGCAAAAATAATAAAACATTACTTGGCCATTTTGATTAGCTGCATCTGTAATAGCAAATACTAATAGAGCATATCTTACATAAGCAATGAGATCATTCTACAGCTTTGAGGGCCTATGGCTAAAAACCCAACCTCCCACTGTTGTGTTATTAATCCTTGGGAACTTTGACATTGAGTCTTGAGATCTTAATGTGTGTTCTGGTGTTTATGTATGTATTGGTAAGTAGTATATACCATATAAAGGTCTATATGTAAAAAGAAAACAACTGGAAACCAGTTTAAAGATTTAAGAACAGGTGTTATGTAGTCGTAGTTGCAGTAATGACTGCAACAGTATTTTGAAATAACCAAAACTTGTAGATAGAATCATTTGAACAGCCTGTGGATAACATTGCAGTAGCCAGTTCTACTCCATATTTAGAAAGTGTCCTAATATTCATATAGTTTTAACATGTAAAAATATTTTTTTAGATTAGTAGGATAATACTACCTAAATAATGTAATATGTTTGGTAAAAAGAAAGACTGGAGTCATAGATTTTGTCCAGTAATTTAATTTAAGTGACCGTGTTTTTTTGTCTTCTGTATCAATTAATAATATTTGTCCATTATTAAAAAATAAGTAATTTCTCATCTTTTCTTTCAACTTATTGAAACAAATATTGAAATATTGAATATTGTAATTGAAAATATTAAATAATTGAAAAATTGAATATTGATATTGAAATATTGAATATTGAAACAAAAGCATGCAGAAGTAATTTAATTCTGCCATTGTCAGGTTTCATCTGACACAAAAAAAAACTACTATATTTTGCTACACTGCATTTTTTTGTAGTGACAGGAAGCGGAAGAGTACATGGCGATTCTCAATCAAGCTCTGGTTATAAGCCTATCAAGGAAAAGTTAGCGCAAGCCCTACAAAGTGAACCATAAGAGTATTCTTTGGACCATTAGCCCTACAAAGCTGGGGCCAATGACATAAGTAGACACAGGAGGCATCTGGCAAGTGTTAGCAGCATTCAATAATTAACAATAAAATAATTTATTTATTTAATAAAGGTAAAATGGCAGTCGGCCAAAAGTGCTAATTCTGAGCATTTACATTTTCACATGTGAACACCTTCCTGATGTCTCTTCACAGTACAATCCCAAGACTCAAAATGTTAAAATGTGTGTGTTTGCTTTCTTTTGTAACACATGAGGAGGATCATACTAAGGGACAACACAAAGTTGCAAAAGAAATAATAGAGAAGCAAAACCCCCACTGTACTTTCTGGGTCTAAGTCTTTTGTGACCTCTAGGGGGCATTGCTGCATCCCAAACTCCAGACACAACCTCGCAGACATATGACCTGAGTACAAATGAAAGGTTTTGTTTAACAAAACACCTTAACGGTTTCTTTGTAGTCAAAACACAACATAACTCATTCTTTCTTCTTCTCCACAACTCCCAGATGAGCTTTGTCCATCTTCCACGTGTGACTTCAACATGCATGGATAAGGTCGAGCGGTTCCTTTTATCTTGAACCCAAGAGTACTTCTGATGCCAGGGCATAGCCCATTAGAAGCACTTCTGGGTCAATTGGAAATCCCACAAAGTAGGGATCACATATTCCTGCAGCATCCCCTGGTGGCACCCACGGAAGCCAGCATGGCTGCCCTATGGGACTCCAGTTCCCATCATGGCTTGCAGCTATCTGCTCAGGTAGCATTGCTTAGGAAGGCTGCCACCTAGAATGTTGGGGGAGTATGTAGCCCTGCCACGTCTCCCCCTGTCCTTCCATTCTGCTGGCCTACTGGCTGGGTAAGAATTTTTGGTCCATCCCTGCCAGGAAGCCAACGTGCCCACCTGTAAATTGGCATGCTTTATCAGTCTTTTGGCTAGGGCAGGAAATATCTTGCCCTTCTTTGTGCTCACTCAGTGCCATGGCCTCCCAGCCAGGTCAGAGATTGGAACCCATTACGATAGAGAAACTAGTGCATGTGTGCTGTCCATCACACTAAGAAGTTTCAGTGAGAACCCTCTGCTTTGTTTTATTCTGGTGCGTTCTATATTCACCAGAAATATATCAAATTGCTTGATTTCTTTTGATTTGTAATGCCTTTAGTAAAAGCATTATACAACAGCTATCTGTTATGATGATTAAAGACTTTTTAGTTCAATTCACATAATGATTGGTGTATGTGTATGTGTAGTGTGTGTGCATGCAATGTGATAGACTGGTGCTCCATTCAGGGCTGTTTCTTGCCTTGTGTTTGATGCTGCTGGAATAGGTTCCAGTGCACATTGACCCTAAACTGAATTGAGTTGGTTCTAAAAAAATAAATAGGTTTATACAGTATCTAATTCTTGATTTTAGAACATCTACTTTCCCTCTGTATATAATGAGAAATCATTAAAAAATGTTTAATATTTTTAATCTTACCCTTGTATGTTTCAGATGAATGGCTGTATAAAGAGACCACCTGTAACAATGGATGGATGGTATACAATGGATTTTGCTACAATGTGACAGAGAGTCTGGGAACCAAAGATGAAGCAATGAGAGACTGCTTGAATAGAAATGGAAATTTATTAAGTGTGCACTCTTTAGCAGATGTGGAATTGATTATCACAAGTCTTCATCAAGGTGCTTATAAACTCCCTACATATGAGGGCATATAAACATGCATTGACATATACAAATATGTTCAATTAGCTGAAAGAAGATTATGATAACAGTACCATTACAGATTACAGTTCATTAATCGTTCATTTTATTTTAAAGTTTTAAAGGCAAATAATATACAGTGTATAGGCCTAATCCTTGGGGGAAAAAAACTATGTGCATATTTCATTAAAGATAATTGAAAAAAAATATTTGAGACAGTACTAATTATTTCAGGTGTTTAAGAGGTACACAGCCGACACAATTAGCTACAAATTTTTTCTTGTCATAGTAAAGAGTCACATATATAGTTATACCAGATGTCAAATGCTAACTGTTGGTACTTGGTAGTGGTTACATTAAATGTTTCAGTTAGGAGAGCTCTTGACATTATTGCTCATTGACTTCAGAGCACTGCATGATGACTACTATAGAGACTTTAAACTTGTGTGCCAGAGTGAAGTCAAAATTAGACATCCTTCTCTGGTCTCTCAATGTTACTTACCTCATTTGAGTCAAGTTCCAGTAATGCAGAGAATTCAAATTTGGTCAAATTCTTTCAAATGAAAGCCATACATTTTAGAGTTTTTTAATGCTCTTCTAATTAATTATTAACGGATTTCTTTAGATGTAAAAAGTGACATGTGGACTGGATTAACCAACACCAAGTCTCTAGCACAGTTTGAATGGAGTGATGATTCTCCTGTAACATTTACATACTGGGGACCAAATGAGCCATCTGTTCCTTTTAACAAAACTCCAAACTGTGTGTCATATTCAGGAGAGGTAAGTACAGTATACCAATATCTATTACTGCACATGTGGAGTCTTTTAACACATAATATAGATTTTAAAACAATAGCTAATTTAATAGACATTGTTTCTTTTTTCTGTGTAGCTTGGATGTATATTTTATGTCCAGCCTACCAGATGTGAGGCATGTAATACTGTATTTCCAGTTCTCACAAGTACCATCGATTTAGCCTTTAACTTTTTAATATTTGCAAAACATGGAAAGGCTAAGATGAAAATGAATGGATGATAAACATTAAACCCATGATTCTTTTACTTTATGACTTTTAAACAACTTTTGAAATTATTAGTAATGCAATCTATTTTTCATCCTCAATTTTCTTTTTAAATTATTAGCAGTGTTTTCTACTGTTAGAGCTTCAGGGTTACACATTCTGTTAACACATTGTTTTTGTGAAAGGAACAAATATTCTTGTAAAGTAGTTCAGATTCACTCTTTCTTTAGTCTTTTTCTGCAGAAAATGGTTTGATTTTGTTGTTAAATGTGTATGACACATACATGGCACAGATTTTCAAATACATGATTGACAATTGAACAATATAAATCACATTGTAGTAAGTATAATCAGTACACACATATAAATGTATATGGTAATTTTCTAGTGCTTGAAGGAAAGGTCGTGTAAGAAAGGCCAATTGAAAACTGAACAGTAATTTCAGTTTACACAGATCCTGTAAAATATAAACGTCTTTGAACCTGCAGTCCTCTGAAAAACCTGTAGTCCACATCTGACTATAACAGACAAACTAGCCTCTCTCTGTGCATTTTATAATATGGTGTTATAAGAGCTGATGTTCATAATTGTGCTGGAATCATATGATGGTCTAAAGGGGGCCTGTCATCCTCTATTCTGTCTTGTTCTAAGGGTTGGATAGTTAACTTGGTCTAATAATACCAGCTGTCACAGCAACATCATAAGAAGAATGGTCTTAAACTGATCTGTTATATCTGGATGTGAACTCATTAATTTTGGTTTTTAACAATATATGCTAATTGCTAAGATTAGAAGTAACAGTGAAAATTAATAATATTAACAATAATCTTGACGCTTTTAAAACTTTTTAAAATAGAAGCATCATCATTAATACGAGAGGAGAGAGCGGTTGGGAGCATGCACTGATACAGCGCATTGCAACACCTACCACATGACATGCCCAAATTAGGACCCGAGCACAGCTGTGCAATGGGTGACACCTCAGCTCCACACTAGTTTGAATGGAATGGAACAGTGTGAGGATTTTTACAGTGGCTAGAGTACCAGTCCTGCCCCAAACCCCTGTTTTCCCTGCAAGTTGGAGGACCTCTTTTGTATTATCATTAATAACAGACCCCATTATTGTGTTCCAGCTAACAAAGTTGGAAGGTTAATTGGGCAGCCATCTAGTGCCCCACACTGGACAAATTATACCACCCCAGGACTACACACACTGCAGTACCTCTTTAGACATTCATAAAAATACAAATTTATACATGTTTAAATATTTTAATAAAGCAACACTCAAAACTACTATTTTTAAAATCTTTAAATGTGTAATTAAAAAGGAGTATCAGAGGAGAAACACACATAGTCATACACAACGCAAGATTTCCACACATACAGTGACCAGGCCAGAAGGGTCTCCTAGATCCATGAACAAATGTAAACTCTATAGTCTATTTCCTTGCCTTGGGACATGGTAACAGTCAGGGAGGAAGGAAGATGGAAAAATGTATAGGCAGACAAACAAGGAGGCAAAGAGGGCAGTGACAAGAGCCAAGCCACAAGCTTTTGAGGTATATGAAAAATTGGAGACAAAAGAGGGAGAGAGAATGATTTTTGGAATAGAGAAGCCTAGGAACAAGGCTGGAAAGGGTAGTCAGATAAAGCAACTTAAAGTTGAGCAAGGTGTGTTCTTGAGTAAGCAGGATATGATCAAGAATAGAAGGAAGAGGTACATTGAAAAGCTGTTTAATGAAGAAAACCCAAGGGTAGTATTTAGTAATGGAGTCCCAAATGAAGGGCGTTGTTCAACAATAACGAGGGAGAAAGTAAAGGAGCTGCTGTAAAGAATGAAAAATGTAAAGGCAACAGGACCAGATGAAATACCAGCAGAAGTGTGGAAGTGTTGTGGGATCTGATGTACAAGATCTATGAGTAGGACAGAATACCAAGGGAGTGGAGAAACAGTGTGAGCACAGGAGAAGTTCGATATGGCAGAATTGTGAATGTTGAGATGGGTGTGTGGAGCTACAATAAAGAACAGAATGAAAAAAAATGAGGTAATCAGAGGTACATTATAGTGGGAGAGATATCTAAAAGTACAGGAAAGTAAGTTGAAGTTTTATGAACATAGGGGAGATAATGAATATGTTGGCAAAAGAGTGATGGGAATAACAATACAGGGGAAGAGAAAGTGAGGAAGGCCAAACCAGAAGTGGACAGATAAAGTAAAAGAGGATATGAAAGAATAATTTGAATGGGGAGGAGGTGCAGGACCGAGCTATATGGAGAAGGTTGATCAGGCATCAACACAGCATAGAAATAGGAAAAGAGGAAGGGGAAAGTATATTTCCTTCTCTTCATATTTTGTTTCCTGCTTGATTTATACAGTATAATTCACAACCACTAAGTAATATTGTAGACGTCACCTCTGTGTTACTGCTAAAATAATTTTTTAAAAGAAACTTTTTGGTTTGTTTGGACACAACTTCTATTTAATGGAATTTGTATACCATTAACCATTATACCATTAACCACAGATAAAACAGTTAATGATATCATTTTGAATAGAGGATGCCGCTGGAGCTAATCCCAGAATTGCATTGTGTCTTTGCCTTTTGAAAACTTTTCAAAGCAAGCAAATTCTGATTTTTTTTCTTTTTATAGCTTGGCTACTGGAAAGTAACACCTTGTGACAAGAAACTGCAGTATGTTTGCAAAAAGAAAGGTGAAGTAAAAAACGACACTAAACATGATGTAGGCTGTCCATCAGATGGGGTAATTTGTATTTGTATTATTAAATGCTGTAATTACTTTTCTATGTTTTCCTCAGGAAGGAGATAAGAAAATTATAATGCATACAGCTTGTTGATTCATTTATTTCATTTAAATTTTTGCAAAGTATAACTTCAGATTGACCACAGGTTTTTTAGAATTGGTGACAATGAAGCAAAAGATAATTTATATTTAATGAATGCTTATTTTTATGTAAGTGGCTAAGATATCAACAAATAAGATCATAGCTCCATGCTCAGCAAGTCAGTATGCAGGATACAAATCTTTAATAGTTAATGTGACTCTGCCTATTACTTGTTATTAATTTTATTTGTATTATAGAATGCTTGCTTAGGTAGAAGGGTGAAACAAATCCACCCGGTTGGTCTGTACTTATATTGCAACTAACAATTTTATAAAATTGTCTCCAACAATTAAGTCTCAGGGATACCATTATAAAGGCTATCAGTCTTTCTTTTTAACTCAGTGTATTACCTCCTGCTCTTCCACTTAATCTTTGGTAACTTTTAACTAGTACTGTTCTGATTTGTCCTTGGATGAATTATGTCCATAAGGTTGTGGGCTGGGCTAGCTAAAAATGAGGGAGCTTTTAGAAGACAACAGCCTCTTCTGTTCATCTCTGACAGCTGGTAAACTGAAATAAAATGTACCTAACATTGCTTCTGCAAATTTGCCAATGACATATTTGATTCAAAGTCAGTCAACATTAGAGCAATCAAACATGCTTTAAAAAAATAAGCAGCCAATCAGATTTCTTTTCAGTATAGAAAATTGTATTTAAAACACTTTCCCATGCAATAATTACTTTTTATTTACCTTTATGGTTGTTTTTATAGGAATGGAGGCTGCATGGTAAAAATTGTTACAAAATTGATCCCAAAGAAGTACCATTTAATGAAAGTTGTGAGCTCACAATAATGAGCAGGTAAAAGTGGCATTTTTGCTTTTTTAGAGTTACAATTGTGTAGGAGGTGCTTTAATAACTCCATTTTTTCTAGTTTGCAGTTAAGAATCTGTTTTATTTCTGTTGTTTTGAATAAACAGATTTGAGCAGGAATTTTTAAAAAACGTAATGAAAAAGTACAAATATAATTCCAAGTACTTCTGGATAAGTCTCATAGATAAGAACAATACCGGTGAATACCAGTGGGAAACCAAAAATGGAACTAATGAACTTGTTAAATATACCAATTGGGATGAGTATCAACCAGGTGAGCATTATGCTTTTAAAACTGTCTTGCAGAAGATTGGTGGCAGTCAGACTTGCAAGACTACAGTGAAACTGTTTTCTATTTTCAGATGCCTCTGGGAGATGTGTTGTAATGTCTGCTGTGGATTCTCTTGGAAAATGGGAAACCAAAGACTGTAGTTTCAAAGCTATGTCAATCTGCAAGAAGAGTATTTCTGTTCAAAAAGTTTCAGAATCAAAGATAAACTCCAGTGCTGCCTGTCCTTTTGGATGGCAGTCACAGCCAGGCCTTTTGCATTGTTACAAGGTGAGATGGTAGAGTTCATCACTTAACAAAATAAAGTATAAACAATCCCCTGTACCAAATAAAATTGTGATAACACTTCAACTTCATAAACACTAGATATTTCAAAATATGTCACAATATATGTCTTTATTAGTAATAGTCAGATATAATAAAATAAAACTGGTGCTAATACATCCACAACTGAATGGCTTATGTCCCGACTAGTGCTAAGTTGGCTTTGTAAAATGTAGATGCATCTGACATCATAACAAATATGAATGCTGATTAGATTTTAAGCTCCAAATTTTATACAGACAAATGGTAATTAGTATAGCATTTTATGAACTGCATTTGTTATATTTTTGACATAGTGTGATAAATTACATTTAACACTATATCTATAAGTAATAAGGCATTATGATAACGCTCCATATGTTTAATTTACAAGCACAAAAATAATCTTGCAGCACATGAAGTGCTTTGCAAAGCCTTTATTACCAATATAATTATATTGTCTTTAAGTCGAGGGTAGGGGGCTTCTTATTGCTAAACTGAAGAATTTAATGTATATGGTGATTCTTAAAATGCATTACTTTGCACAATGTCATAAGGCAGTTACAACTAGTTGTTTGCATGCCACACCTCTATTAAAATTTTGAGGGATTAATATTAAAGAAGGCTTATTCATCAAACCTAAAAATGCATGCGTGTTGCATCCCATGTCCTCCAGCACTTAGTAGATGTTAAAATACACCAGATATGTGCTTGTCCCTGGCAACACCATTGTGTCTTGAAAGAAACTACTGCCCAATCTCCACCTGGAATTGCTCAAGGCTAGCTAACATTCAGTTTATCACTGTACTGTAGCATATCCTTCTAATTAAAATGACATGGCCACGACACACACCAGAACCTTAGCCCTAATTTCATACCCTGTTCTGAAATTGGTGTTTGTAAATAAAAAAAAAAAAGATATCTCAGACTCATTTAAAATAATGAAACAAGCAGTGCTTATATTAGACAAATGTAGATATATTCATAAAGATTACCCCTTAGGATAACACAAACAAATAGAGAGAAAAAAATTTAAATAAAGTATAAAAAATATATATAAATTAATAAATAAATATATAAAATAAATAAATGCTCAGTTCAAACGAGTAATACAACGGTGCATGTTATCGGCTTTAACCAAGTGAAAAATAAAATTAACTTTTCCTAAATTTTTTAAAACGGTTGTAATGATTTGACTTATTTTGAATGGTAATGTGCTGTGTGCACATAATATAAAATCCAATGTCTGTCTGCTTTTCATGAGAAAGTGGTGGCTCTGGGGCTAGGGATCTGCACTGGCAATCGGAAGGTTGCCGGTTCGAATCTCATAAATGCCAATAGGGACTCTGCTCTGTTGGGCCCTTGAGCAAGGCCCTTAACCTGCAATTGCTGAGCACTTTGAGTAGTGAGAAAAGCGCTATATAAATGCAAAGAATTATTATTATTATTACTACTTAACGGATTTAGATCAGGTTTTTTTTGTATAATTTGCTTGAACATTCCGTTTGATTTTGCGACTTCTCTCATTGTGCTAAGTATCATAGTTCGCTTGCAGGAGCGATATATTCGTGCTAATCCGAGATAGAGGCTGCAGGCCGAGGGGAGGGGGAAGTATTATGTCAGGAATGGGGAGCCAGGTGGGGCCCTCCTCACTCACACACCAGCCTCCGTTCGAATCGGTCTACCTCTGGCCCAGTTTGTTTATTGATTTTTTAAGTTTTTCCTGTTTCACTACTATGCGGGCAGAGCCACGGGGAACAGCTAGTATTCTGTGTAAACAGAAGTTTAATATTTGTTTATAATCCCCATTTGTTAAAGCTGAGCCATGTGTGATTCATAGAATTATCTCTCCAAGTTGTGCAATAATTTTAATGTACCTTAAATAGTCACAAGTTTAGTTACAGAGTAAATTAGTGTTTAAAGGTCTCTGTCTGGGAGTAAATTTTAAGCAATCATAAATTCCAACCTTTAAAAAAAAATCTAATTAAAAGTCACAGATAAAGATCAAGATGATTATTATGAAGTTCCTATAGAGAGCTGGACCCCTAGATGTTTATAGGTTTATACCTCCCTTTAATTCCTCCTCCATTTTTGTGACTATTCAAACTGGAATTATACTTTAAAGTGGCTGTGCAGAGAGTGAAGACAAAGGGAGACAGAAGAGTTCCCTGGATACCTCTGGTTTACTAACTACCATCTCCAGGACACAGTACTGAAACCTCACAAACCATCACCTGTTTGTTAGATCTAAGATCCAGGACACTGTGGAAGTATCCGCCTTCATCGCCTTGAGCTTATCATCCAATCAAAAGAGAGGCTGGAAATAGTGAAAGGTCCTGGGGAAATCAAAGAGCGTGATCATTTCTGTAGTGCCAGTTTTTTGCAAATATGCACAAATTACCCTTTTTAAGCCATATAGAGGCAGGTATTTCATTTATTGAAATATTCATTAATGTTCACTTTCTTTACAGATTTTTCACAATGAAAGAATAACAAGAAAAAGAACATGGGAGGAAGCAGAAAAATTTTGTAAAGCACTTGGAGCCCATCTTCCAAGCTTCAGTCATTTTGAAGAAAAGAAACTTGTACACAACATGATCAGGGAGACTGTGAGGTATTTAGATTGTGATTGTGTGTACATTTAATTATACATGTTTTAGACAAAACAAAGTCTATAAATAATGTGAGGAAATGATTGAGGCACTAAACATTAAAGTACTAATAGTAAATCATTTCATATACTGCATATCAATGGTATACTGTATAATCATGAATACATTGAAATACAGGTGACTTGTTTAATAAAGGAAAAAATAATAAACGATGGACGCAAACATATTGAATACAGATCGCTGGGCAGACCCATTTTGTTTGCTACTGTGTATCAAAGATCAGATCTAATGTAGATGCTATTGACCAAGGGCATATTGTTAGAGTATGCTTGGTGCAATTGGTAAAAACTTCTGAATGTTTGATATTTCAAGAGGAAGGTAATGTTGGGCAGTGGAGTCAAATAGAAAGTTGATCAACTATAGAGGTGCAGACACCTTGACTGCAGTGTCTGAGAAATTAACTGAGGCAGAAGGAAAAGCTGATATCTAAGTCTAAATGATTGGACTGCAGTGCAAATATCAGTCTAAAGTGATAAATCCCATTAAAAACTCTAAATTAACAACTTAACAGAGAGATAGAGATACTGTGGTTCTGTTTTGGCGTGTATCATACCTAAAAATAAACGTTTACTAAAAGTCATCTGGTGAGTCACCCTACATATGTGCGGGACACAAAAAAAGACTTTTACATGCCTGAATGTTTGTTCTTCACAGTAAATGGTTCAGGGTCTATTTGAAATTCTGTAGAAGAGCCAACAGGATCATCAAAACCCAAAATCGTGATTTCTTGTTAAGAACGGTACCACCTCCATCCAGTAAACTTGTAGACACTAAGTAGTACAATCTGTGTCAAAAGGTGTGGTGGCTTATGATAGATGACTCGGTTGCCTAATATGACAATATATATAGTATTTCCCTTATTTTATCAGGTTCCTGGCTTAATGCTGTCGAAACGTTCATATATCAAAAATATAAATTACAAAAATCCATTCATCAATATGTTTTGAAAATATTTAACGTCACAGAAACAGATGACCATTGTAGTTAGTACAAGAAGCATTAGAATGTTAGGCATTACATAGTAAAGTTTGAAAAGGTGAACTTTTGGCATTTTTTGAAAACTGGAGATGAAAGCATCAGTTCTAATTGGGATGGCAAAGCTGTTTTCAGCACTGGCTTTAAAGTAAGAAAAGGGGCAAGAAGTAGACTTGCAGCTCCACAGCAGTGACATCATCGGAACAATTTGGGCCAGGATACATACTTGGTGTAAGACAATGGTCTAAAAGTGCACAGTGCCAGATCGGGGCTAGTAAGCCAAAACTGTACATTCCCAACTTGGCTTGAACAATTCTGACTGATCGTTCTGTCTGTGTCACAGCGCATGATGGAAAGTGAAAACTTCATGTTTATAGATTGTACCCTGAGGCTGCAGATTTAATCTTTACAAGCAGCTACACAAATGCTAAAAGCCAGATTACTCCTTATTCCTCCGAATTTCTCATACATTTATCCAGGAATGGTGCACACACATGAGAGGAACATAATATATATTCATCAGAAATATTTGCACTGTGGTACAAATTATTTTAACTTAAATAGAAAGAATGGGCTGGCGCCCTGCCCGGGGTTTGTTTCCTGCCTTGCACCCTGTGTTGGCTGGGATTGGCTCCAGCAGACCCCTGTGACCATGTAGTTAGGAAATAGCGGGTTGGATAATGGATGGATAGATAGAAAGAAGAATAAACCCCTAGATGGTATTTAAATGAATTTGTTAGACTAATAGCTGTTCTATGCATCCTTGCTTTTCCTTACACTTGAACATTTTAAGTCATTAGCATTCAGTTTTATTTCTTATGTTTAAAGCTAACATGGGACTGGATGAACAGAACAGAGAATGTGTTATTTTTTTTATCAAGAATATATAGCAGTCAGTAAAAGGAAATAATAATGTAATTCATATAACTGGTAAGTGGATTGTTCTTTTTTTTTTCTGTTTTGTGAACAGTGATGATCGGTATTTTTGGACTGGATTAAATAAGAGGAACCCCTTGTCTGAGAACACATGGGAATGGAGTGACAACAGACCGGTATGTACTATCAGTATTTTAAAGCTGGTCAAAGAAGTTGCTTAATATTCGAAGTGTAGTGTTTCTAACAGGATAAGTCTATGCACACTTGTCATATACTGTATTTTGAAAATGGAATGTTTTGCTAATTTATGGTAAGTTTCACAGTAGGAAGTTGTGACACAATATGCTTCACAAAACGTTCTTTACCTATTAAATCAAACTTGTGCATCAGTGAAATTCACATGTACGCAAAGGATAACTTATTATTATTGCTTTAATATTTTATTAATTGGTAAGCAGCACTATCATAAATCTATAACAGGAAACTAAAGGGTGCAGTGGTTACTTCTGCTGCTTCCAATTTCTTAAATATAAATTTCTTGCATGGTTGTTGTCAGTGTGTAATGGGTAAGCTTATCCCATGTCTGTGGGGGGATTCCCCCAAGTGCTCCAGTTATCCTCCCACATAACAAATGATGTCTGTATTAGGTTAGTTGGCGAGTCCATAAGTTGATCAGCTGTGAGTGTGTGTATGAGTTGGCATTATATCCAGAATGGTTTCCTGCCTTATTCCTGATGCATCTAGGATAGCCTCCAGCCCCAAGGATAAAGTGATTTTTAGAATGTTGTGTGACTTGTCCATTATAAAGGATACCTTTACACTCATCAATGTTATCTAATAAAATTTTATCCATCTGATTAACTGTCATGATTTAACAACACAGGATGTTCCTCCACTCACATACACTTAGTCTGGTGAGAACTTGAGGATTTTTTTTGAGGATGAGTTAAATAGCACAAAGCAGGTCATTAATTACTATTCACTTAATGTGTTTAAAATAATGTAAAAAAAAATGAAGATCCATGTGTTGTTACTTTCTTGCTTGAAAAAACCTTCAAGGCAGATAATTTATAAATAAAGAGATTCAAAATATTCAGAAAACATGTGTTTCCATACAAACGTGTATTTTTCTGAAACAAATATGTGACAAAGCATGGATGGCAGAGATAGCAAGGAAATGAAATACAAAGTAAACATAGAAATTAAACAACCTATTGCCACTATGGGCCTGCCTAGACAAGATTTGCACCCAGTCAGTCCTGTGCGGTGCCTATTAAGTTTTATACCAAAATAAAAAAATGTTAAAAAAAAGTATCAAAGTAAGTACTCCTTTCCTCACCCCCCATATCTTCCTCATCCTTTTACCAGTTAAACCCATGATCCTGACACCACATTATAGCCTCAACACTGTGTGGTTAAATTCTTGAAATACTAATGGGGCCATATATGCGCTGTAGAAATCCTAGGGCTGTAAGTCTTACTGCTGTTTTTGGTGACCTCAGGTAGCCTGTTGTTCCCAGTGTGGGTCCATATGCAACATATTGAATATCTAAGCCGCCCTCTGCTGGATAGGGAACCTTCTAAAATGGCCAGTGACCTTGATATACCTTGAAGGTTCCACTACTACCCACAGGCAGTGACCTATCCAGCATCTTTTCTTTTCTTAACACTGAGACTTTGTCTTATTTTACTAGTTCCCAGTGTTTCTCCCTGCTTGACATAATTTAAGTTATAGAAGTAAATATGATATACTGTAGTAGTAGAAGAAAATTGTCATATACACAGAGGAGTGAAATTCTTGCTTCCATGTCTAACCAACACGTAATACGTTGACACTTTCTGGCACCATGAAAAATAAAAGTATTAAAATCAGAATTCCTTGTATTTAATACAAAACACAAATAAGCTTACCTGCTCTTTTTTATGCTAGAATTATCTGAAACCTTAGGGAAGAAACCCTGATTCTATTCATATTAGATAATATACATAAATGATCTTAATCATGACATGGGGAGAGACGACTTCACAGGTTAGGATATGTTAAGGTTTGTATAATTTAAAAAAAATTGAACAATCTTATGCTAGAATTATCTGAAACCTTAGGGAAGAAACCCTGATTCTATTCATATTAGATAATATACATAAATGATCTTAATTATGACATGGGGAGAGGCGACTTCACAGGTTAGGATATGTTAAGGTTTGTATAATTTAAAAAAAATTGAACAATCTATGTGAATCTGTACAATATTTACTTCAGTCTCCTTGCTTCCCAGTCAGGGTTTATTCTGCCTTCTCTCATTTCAAGTGTGATCTATATTGTAAGGTGGAAAAAAATAAAATATTTTTTTTGTTTTTGCAGGTGTCTTCAGCTGTTCTGTTAGATTCATTTCAGGAAGATGACTATGATGTTCGAGATTGTGCTGCATTTAAGGTTGGTTGAATGCAAATGCGAACTGTAGAATGGGAGTTTACTTTGTTTCTTTTTCTTATGTTCTACTTCATTGTTGTTCTCATCGCATAGGTTATTATATTTTATTTATCCTATTCATCACAATACACTGGGCAGCAAGGTGGTAGAGGGGGTAGCATTGCAACTTCAATGACCAGGACTCCTGTTCAAATCCTGTTCCAGCTTTATAGGGTCATTAATTTTATATGTACAAAGTACAGCAAAGTTCTTACTTCCATGTCCTAATCAACTTATATCACGTAACCATTCCCCAATGCCATGATTAGTAAGTATTCCAAACTTATCTCGTAACTTCATAGTGTGAGGAATTCTAACTGTTAATTTTTTTAGATGTGTTTTATTCTGAACTTCAAAGTATATTCCTGGTAGGAGTCATGTAGACCACTAGTTGTGGATATTCTACACACAGCTAGCTTAGGTGGAATTAACATTCATAAATACATTTGAGTTGAACATCTATGAATATGTTAAGGAAGGTAAAATGTTTGAGAAAGTCAAAGGTATAACCATATTATGTTTTGCCTGAGAAAAGTTTATCAATAGGATAATGTAGTGAAACGTCAGGCAAAATGACAGCTTTTATTGGCTAACTAAAAACATTACAATATGCAAGCTTTCGAGGCAACTCAGGCCCCTTCTTCAGGCAAGATGTAATCAAGGGGCCCAAGTTGCCTCGAAAGCTTGCATATTGTAAAAGGTGTCATTTTGCTTGACTTCTAATTATATCCATAATGGCTAACACGGTACAACATCCTAGTACTATAGTATGCATAAGTAATTTTGACCAAGGTTTTTAAAAAGTTTAGCCCTGGGGCCCCCTCATGACTACAGGATTTTATATTAAACAGTTTCACAGTGAATAGGTAATTTTTACCTTTAATTAATCACATTGTTTAATTAAGCTATTTTCTTGTAATTTTGAATTTAGAAAAGTTTGGCAGTATGAGTTTTACATTTATATGACATTAAGAATTACTTTGCCATTGCATTCATTGCATTTCAATATTTATGTCATTTTCTTTTTAATTCAGATATTTTCTGAGTTTGTTTAGTATGTTCCCTTAATTGTGTCGGAATCAAGTCAAGTCAAGTCAGGGAGCATGCACTGATACAGTGCATTGCTGCACCCACCACACGACGAAACGGCTTGGGATTCTGGTTGGCATCCCCCCAGGCAGGCACACGATCCAGTCCCACCCTCCTGAAATGACCCTCTGTCTGCTGCAGCCAGGTGTTACGTGGGCAACCCCTTGGCCTGGTCCAGCTACTCGGGTCTCCAACAGTGAGGATCCTACGAACTGGATCAATCTCAGGGAATCATGCCACATGGTGCAGGTAATGTGCCTCATTCGGGACTCCATGAGCAACCGCTCATTCTAAACAAAATCAAACCAACGGTACCCAAGGATTCTCCGGAGAGAGACAGTACCGAAGGAGTCCAGTCTTCATCTCAGGTCACTAGATAGCGGTCATGTCTCGCAACCATATAGCAAGATAGGAAGCACCAGGACTCTAAAGACTTGGACCTTCGTCCTTTTGCACATATATCGGGAGCGCCACATACCTCTTTCCAGCAACCTCATGACCCCCCATGCTCTCAGTGCAGACAGTTAATGATTAGTGGAGTGTGCACCGGTGCAAATGACAGTGAATGCTAAAGTTCAGTAGCAACTGCAGTTTCACTTGTGTAATTCACAGTACAGTAATCCCTCGCTACTTCGCGGTTCACTTTTCGCGGATTCACGACTTCGCAGGTTTTTAAATACAAGTGATTGCCCGCCTATCGCGGAAGTTATGTTCCAGACCCATCAGCAACAGGAGAAAATCCGCGATATAGAAAGACCATATAAATAAACATTTTTATAGTTTAAGCCTTAAAATACCCATCCCACATGCTTTAAACACATGTAAACTTATAAAACACACTTTGTTAACATATATGATATGTGGATGTCGGGCTAAGAATATGAGTAACATCTCACTATTATAAAACATTTTAACTTCACGCAAGACAAGACAGTGAGACAGGAAAATAGGTGCTGTATAGACTTTTAAATTATTGACACGCAGAGCGACAAGCAGCACAAAGCCAGCACAAAGTCCACTTCTCCTTAACGTTCATTCAGCTCCCCACCCCCTTGACAATGCGAAGTGGCAGGAGCGTACTGCGCCTCCGGGGAGGGGGGTTTGAGCGAATGTGCGTTCAGCTCTCACACACCCGCACTCCTCCTTCTTCCGAACACGCAGAGCGACAAGCAGGCATTTTGGCAGAAGCAGCACAAAGTCCATTTCTGCTCGGTGTGAGTTCAGCTGCCCCCATTCACAAAGCGAGTGCAGACACATCGACGTCTGATCGCTGCGTGCAGTGTGCAGTGTTGGTCTGCGGTGTTTAAGAATGTAGAAAGTGTTTAAGAGCATAGGAAGTGTTTATAAGAGTGTGGGAAAGGTTAACAAGAGAGTGAGAAAGGTTTATAAGAGTGTGGGAAGGGTTTATAAAGCCTTAAAATATGTATAAATAATAAAATAAATATAGGTCGCTACTTCGCGGATTTTCACCTATTGCAGGGGGCTCTGGAACGTAACCCCCGCGATAGGTGAGGGATGACTGTAACAGACATTTTAAGCAAGGGGGGCCCACACGTTTGCATGTCACTGTAATTACTTAAATTAGACAAATACTAACAAATAACAAAAGATTTAACAGCAAAATAAAAAGAATTAATGCATCCAGGTCTTAACGTAAATGTTAATAACAAGTTTGTAATTTCTGGAGTAACACAAGAAAATATAAAAACTGGGAAGTGGCAGCTTGATTAGTTAGGGTCAGAGTCCAGTTAAAAGAAGAAATAGGTTGGAATGAAAACCTGTAGACACAGGGGAGCACCAGGACTGAATCCATTTTATGCTGCACTAGTGTTTAAGTATTAAGCTGGCACAGTTCTGTTTAATTTTTTTGTACTTTTTTATATTTTTATTTGATTTAAATCATTCAATATATATTTATCTTTATCTATTAAAATATGAGTTTGTTCATATTGATAATCTTTTTTACTTGTACTACATTTCTAAATTTTATATGTTAATGTATTCTTTAACTCTTTAGTAATTAATTATATAACTTTTATCATCTGTATACCATTGTCTTTTCAAAATTGTTTAGTCAGCAAGTTAATTTTAAAATTAGATATTGTAGAAATATAACACGATTTTTCATCTAAATTTAAAACGCTGTTCTCTACACCTGATCCTGTTTCCCTGGCCCAGGAAATCCAATCTCATCATCTTTAAAATTAATCCCTTCTTTGGAACCATCAAAAACCCTGTTCTGTGTTAGAATTAACAAGAAATTAATTGGTGAACATCCTGTTAAATCACTCCTTTGTATAATGCTGAAATTAGAATGCTTCTTTAGATAAGTGTATTAGCAAAATAAGTGAAATGCATGAATATGTTTGCATACTGTAGGTAACTAATTAATGACAGGAATAAAATGATCATTTGAATAGTATCAATTCACTTCACTTTTTGTTAACTTTCTCTGATGAAGGCTATAGTGACAGCATGTTCAGTTGGACTGACCAGGCTACCTTATCCTCAGCAATACTCCTGAATTCCTGGCTGGGAAATTTCCAGATGCTCCAAATCGATATTATAACTATGAACTCAACGCATTTGCTCTAGCTTCTTGTAATCTGAAGATGTTCTACTACAAGGTCTTTCCATAGTGCTGAGGTCCTTACCATTTCATAGAGTGAGCCCAGCAACACAGTGCAGGAGCTTCATTTTCACGATTTCTATTCAACAGCTTCATTCTGTTGGTTACGTCCAAAACATTTAAACACAGATGAGGCTGGAGGATGTAGACTGATCAGTAAATTGAAATCTTCATCTGAGGACTTAGCTCCTTCTCCCAAAACTATCAAGTCCAATGTTTGCAGAACTGCTTTCATTGTACCAATTTGTTGATCAAGTTCACAGTTACTCAAAGCAAGACATCAATAGCACTGGAAATCCTCTATTTGAGGCTGTGTCAGCTCTAATCTGAAACATATCACACTCTGTTGCAAAACACTTTAGTACATACTGGAGTTCACATCCTGACAAGTCAAACAGATCAACGTCATCTGCAAAAAAAGCAACATGCAGCATCCTAAACCAGAAACACCTCAAGCCTCAGCTATAGTTTATATCCTGCCTATGAAAATCCATATTACTAACCGAGAATGCTAAACCGGATGATGGACGCAGGCACATCCGGCAATGGGCCGTAGCTGCAAAAAGACGTACTGCGCAGGCGCAAAAAGAGTCCGCGAGAGTCGGCTGAGGAGCCGAGAAAGGCGGACAAAAGAGGGCGAGAGAGGCGGATGAGGGGCCGCGAGAGGCGCAGGCGCAAAAAGAGTCCGCGAGAGTCGGAGAAAGGCGGACAAAAGAGGGCGACAAAGGCGGATGAGGGGCCGCGAGAGGCGGACAAGACCACAGAAAATAGGAGTGAGCACATACAAAAAGTAGTCACAGAAATGAGGCGCAACAAGCACCAAAAAAAGGAAAAGGCACATAAAAGAGTAGTCAAACGCGGGCAAAGCACGAAACACATTGCACACGAAACTAAACACACCAAAAAAAAAGAATAGACGAGCGCACAACAGCAGGGCACGACCACAGCCCCACCCCCCCCCACCCTACAGGCACTGGACGGGACGGGACACACACCAAGAGGGGGATTCATCAAGCCCATGGAAGACAAAAAAAAAGAACACAAAACCACCCCAAAGACCCTACAAGCAAGGGACGGGACACACACAAAGAGGGGGATTCAAACAAGACACAGGAACACAAAAAGAAAGAAGACGCTCGCGCAACAAGAATCCCCCCCACACATCCATAAGAAGTGACACCCAAAGCCACATATTCTAAAGTGAACGTCAACACCTTCACAATAGGCAGCATAGGTGTCGGCATAGGTGGATGTCCTTTCAATAAAGCACTATTAACCGTTCAACTGCAGAAAAGGATACATATTGACAGTGAGTGCGATCCTCCTTAGTACTTATCCATATTTCGCATGCTGAGAAAGAAACAAGTCATGAATACACGGTCACGGGTACAAAACGATTCGCGTGTCAAAGTGCTGCATCGAAAGAAGCACGATTTCAAACCGAAAGAGCTCGCGTATCAGACATACAAAAAAGGGAGCGAAGAGACAGAATAAATGAACGGAGACGTGTGCAAAGCGCAAATGAACTGACAGAAAAAAAAAGCAAGACGCGAAAAGCACAAAGCTCAAATGACCGACATACAAAAACGGACAAGGCTCGATACAAACAATGCACGGCGTAGACTGAAACGGACTTTGCCCGTCACGGACATCAAGGCCACACACCTGTTAAACGCTTACGCCAGAAGAAACAACTGGCAATACAAATAATGAATTTACACGTTGTTATCAAAAAGGTCAGATTAGACTGCCTCCTTTACATTCATATCCTGAATATCTAAAGAGGCTTCTAACTAACGATGTGCCTGAAAGTAAAAACTTTATGAACTGCATTAGATCCTACAATAGTTCATTTGCTTTTGCATCTAGCAGAGTACATATCAGGCCACCAAAAGGCAATGGCCCATACTGCTTTCGCATATGTGGACAAATATTGCATCGCATTGGAACAGTGCAACCTGAAACAAATCAACAACGCAAATATGCACAAATCTACATCCTAGATATCAACGCATGAACCTTCCTGAAAACAAACAATGCACGGAGCCTATAATGAGAAATGTCACTCATGTCATAAACAATCACCCATTAGCTAAGTCTATAAAAATACTACATGAAGTTGAAAAGGAGGCAAATACAAAAGCAAATGCAGAAGTTATAGCGGCAACTACAATTGCTTTGGTCTTGATAAAGGACAAAGAACAAGATCCAAGACGATACAATCTGCCCGTCGTTAATGAAGTGGCAATTGTCTTTCAAAGTAAAGATGGTGAGCCTCCATTTCACAGAGATATTGTTCTACATTTACGTCCTGATAAGAACAACACACCTACATTCCAACGCATAGACATTTGCTTTCCGCTTCTTAATACTTTAAGATAGATAGATAGATAGATAGATAGATAGATAGATAGATAGATAGATAGATAGATAGATAGATAGATAGATAGATAGATAGATAGATAGATAGATAGATAGATAGATAGATAGATAGATACTTTATTAATCCCAATGGGAAATTCACATTCTTCAGCAGCAGCATACTGATACAATAAATAATATTAAATTAAAGAATGATAACAATGCAGGTGAAAAACAGAAAAACAGACAATAACTATGTATAATGTTGAATGTTAACGTTTACCCCTCTGGGTGGAATTAAAGAGTCGCATAGTTTGGGGGAGAAACGATCTCCTCAATCTGTCAGTGGAGCAGGACAGTGACAGCAGTCTGTCGCTGAAGCTGCTCTTCTGTCTGGAGATGATACTATTAAGTGTATCCATGAAAGAATATTTCTCCTACACACTCTCAGTAAGGGACGACTTTAATCCATTACTCAATGCAGGAAAGCTGACTCAACAATACATCGTTGACGTTTATGTTCGAGCGGAATCAAATGATCTGCAGTGGATAAAAAACAACCAGCCTTCACTTAGAGCCGATAAATACAAATCGCTGCTGGACTACATTAATCGGGATGCTGACATCATGGAGCACATTCCAATAAAACATTAATATATGCCAAACACTCTATTTGTTATTTCTATGCGCATCATCCAAAGCTGCACACTATTCTATATCTAATTCATACATCTCACTCTTTGTCATGTCCCAACGCCAGGGGTTGGCGAGCGAAGCGAGCAGGGGGCGGAGCCCCCTAGTTAAAATAAGGACAGATGACGATAAATGCTACTTGTAGAGTTCCATGCCCACACTGAAGGGAACTGAATATGCAAATGTAACTCTTTCCCATAAATATAGAGAAGATGTGGTACACGGCAGTGGCCCCAAAACTAAATATTCTTGTAGTACTTTCCACAAGGTAATATTAGGGGACACAAGAAAATTTAGAAGCAAGAACCATCTAAATGTGCTTTAGAAGTCAACAGCACCACTGCTATATAACTACAAAAGAATGTATGTAATTTTTTTTTTTTGTACAGTGTATAATAAAAATTGATTCACACAGGGCTTTCTTATGAGGTGTTTCTGGTAACTGTGTTGATTCTCAGTGTGTATGAAGTGTTTATATATAAACTGTTTTCAACTCTGATCACCTTTATGTTCTTTTTGTAAAACAGAGCTCAAAATATAGGATGCGACATTTCCTGCTTCCCTTCTTTGTAATGCCTGGCATTTTTGAAAGCAGCTTTTATATGAAACCTTTTCGCTGTGGCGTCAAACTTGAATGGATCTGTCAGATACCAAAAGGTAATTATGGCCACTATTATTAAATGCTTTTTTATTTTCTGTAGCAACTTTATAAAATATTTCACTCTAAAATAGTTAAATCATTTAGTCAAATGTTTTTTTTTCCTCTGAATATAATATAGTCCCTTCTTATGCAATCACTGTAACATAAACTAATGCCATCATACATAAATTAATAATTCATAAAAAAAACTGAATTCATTTCAAAACCATGATCCAGCAAAAATTATCTTCTCATTACTGCTGCTTGCAAATAAAATGTTTATGGCTTAATTGATGAAACAGTTTTGAAAAATGATTGCAAGAAAATTAGATCTGCTTTCTATTTCAGTGTTGTTCTGGTGAAAATTTCCCCTACTACTGTACTTCTGTTTGATTGAAACAAAAATGAAGCAGATTTTAAAGATACCTAATAAACATGCAAGCCCATCCAAAAATGATTTTAGTACCCAAAAGTACCCCTTCCTAAATATAAAAAAATATATATATATGCCCACATAGTAATGAAACAGGACAAACTTTAAAAATCAATAGACGTTGGCACTATATCTGATCGTGTTCAGCTCTGACTGGAAAGCGTTTCCCGCATGGGGAGAAAAGCACATGGCCGGGATATCTCTAGCAATCAGCAGCTACCCTCTAAAACACACGTAGCTGTGATCTCTCTCTCAAAAACGTCAAATGTTACTCCTTAATAATCTGTAGATGATAAGGCCTGTTGAACAAACAGGTATTGCTAGTTAAGCGGATGCAAGGTGCACTCCAATGCGTGGCGAGACATAGACCAACCCGAAGAGAGGCTTGCGAGTGAATGAGGAAGGCCCCGCCTCCCTGCTCTCGGCCCACAGGCACTCTCTTGGATTTGCATAAATACATCGGTACCGCAAGCGAACTATGGTACTTGAGAGAAGTGAGAGAAGTTGCAAAATCAACCAGAAAGTTCACGCAAATCACTATGTAACACAATTTTTGTTCCTGGCTTCCAAGAGTTATATTTCAACTGCTTATGTCTAAAGCCTATGGAAAAACGACTACATTCAGCACAAACTTTGATTTTATGACCACAGCCCAGAAAATTTTGTATTTATAGTGACAAAACAAGGGAATTTTTATCTTTTCGTTCATGTGGTCTGATAAAGAACAACACTTGCATGGTAAATAGACAAAGACAGTCAAAACCACTCAAAAAGGTTCAGAAATGAGTAGGTGTTCTAGATTTGCGACTGTACTGCAAATCGCTTTCTCGAAGAAGCCCCCAAATGTAGTCCCCCATCATGTTTTCGTTATACTGCCCTTGGTAACGACGTTCAAAGTCCGTATATCCTGATGAAAGCGCTCGCCTTGCTCCTCTGAGTAAGCTCCCATGTTCTCCTTGAATTTGTCAAGATGAGCATCAAGGATATCTGCAATATATTCCTCGCTGTCTGACTTGCTGCTGTCTCCTGAAGATGGCTGATCCCTCTTCGGAGGAGTGGGAACGGGCAGCTCGGGGCAGTGTGGTACTGGGGCAATGGAAGAAGGAATGTCTGGATAAACGATTTGAGGCGCATTCTTGCCAGTGCGACATTTGGTAGGATCCACCATGCAGAAGTAGCAGTTGCTTGAGTGGTCAGTCGGTTGCCGCCAAATTCGCGGGATAGCAAACTTCATGGCTCTCTTTTCTCCCCTGTACCAACCTTCAAGAGTTTTCTTGCAATATTCGCATGTGAAATGAGGTGCCCAGGGCTTGTCTTGATCCCCGACAGGCATGCCGGAGTATGCCTTGTAGGCCTCGCACATCTTACGACATGCTTTCACGGAATACTTTCTCGCTCTTGTCTGTATAAATTGTCCACAGACATAGCAAAATGCATCTGCTGGGTGCAAGCAACCTCTTGATGCCATCTAAATCAAATCAAAAAAATAACATAAACCGAATTGTTGGTTCGAGTCACCTGTGCTTCTATACTTGTATGACTGCTATTGGACAGTCCGAGAACATTCTAGAAAGTTCTAAAGGTTTCTTGAAAGTTCTAGATAATTCTGGAAAATTCTAGAAACGTCTGGACCATTCTAACAGTTCAAGAATATTCTAGAAGACTACTCAGTATTGAATGCAAATCGAGAATTTTCTCGGAAACAGACGAATTTCAAAATATCATTGTCCTGATCACAAAAGCAAAGTTTTTGTGGAACAACAGCTATTTTCTATTTTTTTTAGGCATAACGGGTTAGGAAAACACACTTTGTACCCAGGAACAAAATAAAAATAAAAATTTGTTACATAGTGATCCATTAAGTAATTCTCTTATGAAAAGCGGACAGACATATAGACAGAACGCGCTTGGACCAAAAAAATTTTAAAACCATTTCTTAGTGAGCACCTGTGGGCAAAGGGTAACCTACATTCCAAATTTCGAGTCCCAAGTCCTCATGGTTCGGGAGATTTCGTGATGAGTGAGTCAGTGGTACAGTAAATAATAGCATTTATTTATTCGAAAACATGTAAGGATCTAGTGACCATAATATAATACATTTTATATTATTTTGGAACAGCATATACTCAAATTTCTGGTGGGTTGGCACCCTGCCTGGGATTGGTTCCTGCCTTGTGCCCTGTGTTGGCTGGGTTTGGCTCCAGCTGACCCCCGTGACCCTGTGTTCGGATTCAGCGGGTTGGAAAATGGATGGATATACTCAAACTGAAACTTAACTTTAAACGTTCATATTTTGAACAAATATGTCAAAGTCTAAAAAGATCAATTCATTTAAGTTTTTCAATGGGAGAATCAGTCAAGGAGCAATAGAGTAGTGAGTTTTAAAGTATTTTTCGTACAATTTAGGACAAATGTGTCCCGAAATTTAGGAGCAGTTAGAAATTTCTAAAAAAAGTGCAGTAGATGAATAAGGAGCTATAAGAGAACCTCCAAAATGAAAAAAAAAAAATAAAAAATTTGTATAAGGTATACAAGGCAAATAACTTCAGCACAAGACATGAGAGCAGTAGTGAGAAACAGATTAGGAATGCTAAAAGACAATTAGAGTTCAATTATGCAAAGCAAAAGATGACCCAAAAAGATTCTTTCGGCATTTTAGTAGTACTAGGGGGCTTCGCTCGCCAACCCCTGTGTTTGGTTAATCGGATATACAATTGTACATTTTATTTTCATCGACGTTTCATTTCTACCTTATTCATTTCTACCGTATTGGTGTATACACTTTATATGCACTGAGAGCTCTGGAGCTGTGTGTGCTGCGTGATTTTTTTTTCTGTCCATGGTCTTATTTGTTGATATTGCTTGTAAGTAGGGCGTGTCTTACACTGTGGCAATTGTCTTTGGTCTCGCGGGTCTTTTAAATGTCTTTCGAGAACATCGCATATCGTAGCCTTGCTTTTTTTATAAATAGAGAGATAAGTACAGTCGAGGAGTGAAGTGCCTTAGAAACCATAACGGTGGTACTTGGTGCACTAACCACTGGGCCATTTTTCATTGCTAATAATTATTATTTTTGCACATGCAATGGAACTTTAATATCTCACTGGTTATCCATGAATTGCTGAAAGCTGCAGAAGCGATAAAGCACTGATTTAAAAATAGTTCCCCTTATCTATTTTATGTATCCATTTTCAGAACTTGCTTATTCCAATACATTGTTCAATTTGCTTATTTTCCCTGGCTTACAGAACTCTTATGTTCACTTCAGAATTTAAACATACAGTCACTGGCAACAGATTTTTTTTTCTAATGTGCTCAACACAGTATGGCTTGTGTGAAAAATGACATTCCTAAACATAGAATGTTAAAGAATTGCTGCATGTATATGTCAGGTTCAGTCACTCGCTGCCTTGTATATAAGATATACAGTACCTGCTTTTTTCATACCAGAATTGAGAGTTCATACCAGCGGGTTGGAAAATGGATGGATGGAAGAAAAAGGGTTAGCATTGAAACAGTATGGTAGAACTGTACATGGAAACAATGGCAGAGTGAAACCTGTTCTTCCGCTCACTCAGCTTAACTGGAATATTGCCAGTTGGTAGAGAAACAGTATGTACTGTTGAATGGTACATATGTATTTTATTATGGGCTTACATGCATCTTTTTATTTGTTGTATTTAATCAAAATAATCTAAATATGAAATATTACTGCATTTTCCAGTGTGGGGTGATGCTAACAAAATGACACATTTAACACCAAGGTCCCATAATTTTCATTTTTCTCATTGCATTATGGATGTGTGTGATGTATATCATAATAATCAAAGTAAAGTACAGTGCTACTGTTCTGTGCTGTTCTTTTGGATAACTTTATTAAACCTTAACCATTATGTCTTATTAACAGGTGTGACTCCAAAGGTCCCAGAATGGTACAATGCAGGTGAGGTGATATACTGTATGTTTAATTTTTATAATTGCATAGATTACATCTTGCCTGAAGAAGGGGCCTGAGTTGCCTCGAAAGCTTGCATATTGTAATCTTTTTAGTTAGCCAATAAAAGGTGTCATTTTGCTTGGCTTTTCTCTATAATTGCATAGTCAACTATTATAATAACAATGCTATTCAGATTTTAGTTTAATAAAGCAAATGTTGTACTTTAATTATTTAAAATCTAACAAATTATGTATATTTTGATTTAGTTATTGTGATTGTATGCATATGATAAAATGCTGATTTTATTCAAATATCTTTGTAAACGTTTGGTTTCTTCATTAAATCTTAACATGTTGTTGCTTGTTTTACAGTGAACATGCTTTGTCTTGTAATAATCATTAAGCATTCTTTTCTCAGAATTATCAGACAAAACCACCTTTGTTGAAGGCTCAGAATTTTGGTTTGTGAATAATATAAAGCTAACATATGAGGAAGCAACTTTGTTTTGTGCCAAAAATCAAAGTGAGCTTGCATCAGTCTCATCAAAACCAGCATTGTTGAAAATACAAGATCATATATCCAAGGTTAGTTTAAGATAAAAAAAGATCTGTGACAGATGTGTGATGGGTGTTTTGACTCAAGGACAGGCTTTATTATTAAAGATTCAAATTTACACAAGGAATGACCAGGGCTAATTCATTGTATTTCTCTTAGATATTTAATTTTTTTACTGAAAGAAAATAATGGATGTTTAAAAAGTTATGTTTCTGGGTAGAGAAACTTCTTCCTTCAGTCTTTGTGCAACTAGAGTTGCTTTACATTTTTCAGCAGGACATTAATGCTTTCACATACTAAGTAAATATATTTCTGATTTTTTTTTTTTTGCTGCCTATTTTATCTTTGCTTTTCTATCAGCTGACTATTTTTATACTGCAGTTTACAGGAAATGATTTACCAAGCACTGCCCACCAAAGACAAAAGACAACATGTTGAGTTTTTGTGAAACAAGTGTGTTTAAAAAACTAATCAGTGCCTAATGATTTTCAAATTCTAAATTTTAAGAAATAACAGTGTTGAGGGATTCCAGGACCATGATGATTATCAGTGGCGTAAACTCCAATGCTTATTAACTTGCTCTATTTGATTTATTTTGTCTTGAAGAGTTAAAAAAAGTTCTTTTTTATTTTTTACATTTTGTGCTGTAATATGAGTTCTCTTATAGACCTTCTTTTTTTACTGATTAATTTCCTCCTTATCCATGAGCTGCTGAGATTTTTAAACATTAACTCTTTACTTGTTACACGGACTGTAACTGTACAGGGTATTTGTACAGCAATGTTTTATATTTTTTATTTTGTTAAAATAGTTTAGAAGAGAACAAGTTATGAATACCACTACATTAAATAAAATGTATGATGTTAAATTTTATTTTTATTACGTGCTTTGTCATTCTTATTTCCATTATAGTTTAAAACATATAATTTATTGACTTTCATACTTACTGTATAATGCATTATTTTTAAAGTGGTGTGGAAGAGTTTATATTTTCACGTCATGCTTCTAATTATCGATCCTGTAGAATAAAAAGACATTTTTTATTACAACTAAGCCAAGTGACATAAACACCCTAAAGTAGCATGTTTGCAGTGTGTTGCAAATTTTTTAGGACAAGAAAAGGTAGCAAGATTGTCATAAACAGGTACAATGTGTTTTAGGTTTAATGGCAACTCTTGATTAAAGAACATCTTTTTTTCTAATTTAAATATATGCAGAAAACTTTTTTGGGGTACAAAAACATTCTGAGTAGAGTTTAGAAGAGATTTCTACTTAGTTACCATTGTCACAATCCACTTATCCTGATGAAGGTCATGGTGGCAACATGCTAAGCTAGACCAGCTTGTGAGAATTTAGAATACAGTGGCCACTGCTGATTCATCTAAACCCTGTATTTGCTAATGCTTTTCTCACTTACTTGCTGTTAAGTAATATTCGTTCAATGTAAACGCTGAACTTCATCAAGCAGAACACTCTCCATTATAAAATTGTGTGCTGAAACACTGAATTGCATCATTAAGAGGTTTGCTTGTTTTCACCATTTTACTCAAAGCGGTGGAAATGTCCAGTTTTGAGATAAACATCCTTCATTGCTTGCTTATTTTAGCTGTTACTGTCACATGGCACAGACAAAACTTTTTTAACTAAATGTTGCCATAAATACAATATATTGAAATATATAACATTTTTAAGGATTTTTTTGTTCATATTCCTTTGGGGGATATGTGCTACTCTTACTAATTTAAGTTATTTTTTTATTTTTTAGATCTCAAATGGTACTGAGAAGTGGTGGTTTAATGTTTTGAATATGGATGTCCCTTTCAGAAGGTAAATGCAGAAAAATCAGTATTTCCAGAATACATCTGTAGACAATATAGGGAATCATTTTCATAAAATATAAATTATAATCATTGTTTTCTAACCAGTTAATGTAAACTTTTTCTTGCAAACCTTTTTAAATTCCTAAATACTGAAAATAGGCCTACATATATATATATATATATATATATATATATATATATATATATATATATAAATGTTAAATAAGGGGCAGTTTGCAATTTTTTGACGGAGTGGTGGCTCTGAGGCTAGGGATCTGCACTGGCAATCGAAAGGTTGCCGGTTCGAATCCCGTAAATGCCAATAGGGACTCTGCTCTGTTGGGCCCTTAAGCAAGGCCCTTAACCTACAATTGCTGAGCGCTTTGAGTAGTAAGAAAAGCGCTATATAAATGCAAAGATTTTTTTTTTCTGTCTACGTACTAACAAGAGAAAAAATAGCAAAATTCAATTTACAAATTTCATGATTACCTACAAGGTTCTGTAAAAAATGTTTACGGATTTTCTCAAACAGGAGTATTTTAATTTGGTAGCTCAGTTGCATAGCAACTACAGTGGCCGAGAAACGTTATTTTCTAATTTAAGATTAACTATATTCTCTCTCTCTATTATTATTTCTTAGTTGTTCTTTAAACTAGCAGGGAACATGCTTATGTTTCTCCTGCTGTCTTAGATTTCATTTGAGGTTCAAAGGTGAACAGAAATTTAGTATAACCAAAAAACTACATCATACTGTAGCACCTTACTTCAAATCACAATCCAAATGGCATTTACTGTAATTCATACACCACAAACCAATTGTAATGTTATGGGAATTTGTGGGCAGTCTGTTTATAAAGCAGTGTATTTGTCACAGTATATTTACACTTCCACAGAAGCATCCAATGATAATATTTTCAAACCTAATTCACTGAAACACAAAGAAGGATCAAACCCTGGACTAGGTTCAGGTCCAATACAGGGCCCGCTTACACTCATACTTGCTCTCAGATTCACACATTTAAAAACTGCCAGTTAAGCTAATGCTTATTTTTTCAGAAAGTGGGAAGAAAAAGTGAGAACTCACAGAGACAGGAGTTGGACCCAGGGCACTGCATCTATGAAGTAGCAACCCTGACCATTGTGCTATCACTTTGCATGTTTTAAAGCAACTGTTTTAAATTTAAAAACTTGTTTACTAACACTGTGAATGAAGGACAGGAGAGGTAGAAGAACTAGGAGATGAAAGCAAAAAGACCAATCACCACCTAGTAACAATAAGCCAATAATAATTCTAATAATGCCAGTATATTAAAACTATTCAAATTGTTACTGTTGTTCTTAATGGAGGACAGCATATATGCACATATTGTTTTTGAAATGGCTGTTTTATTGGAGTAGCCTAGTGTTTAACTGCCTATGGGTGGCTGTGGCACCATGGATTCCCTCAGGGCATGCTGGGAGTTGGGAGTGTGGCACAGCCCTGTTGGGTTCTGTGGAGTCTGCTGGGGGAGCTGCAGAGCCCTTCATAGGGCTTTCACAACAACTGGGGGTTATTCTAGGTCTGATTAATGAGGCACCTGGAACACTCCCAGAGTCTGCTTAAAAGGAGCCAGAGTCTGGAGGAGGTGGACAAAGCTTTCTGGGAGAGGACTGGAGGCTGAGGAAGACAGAAGAAAAGGACTGCGCTTTGGTGCTTTGCTTATTTGTATTGTGCTGTTGTGGGGAACAAGGAAAATTGCTTCCCCACAGAAATAAAGTATGTTGTGAGCACTTGTGTTTCTGCCTGTCTGTGTCAGCGATGTGGCAGCTATAGCGCCCACAATATATATAAAATGTTGTTTGTTTTTTTTTTATTTCTCTCACCAGATTTTACCCAATAGGACTGCAACGTCATATTTGGCAACTGAAGTGTAGTTATATCACATCAAAATCATTTTATCCAGGTAAACCAACACCACTTGTCATTTGATTTTTATGGATTTTTTTCAAGTTTCTGTTCATTATTAGAAGGTTAAATGAAAATTCTGTAATTTTGTCTTGTGCTTGTTTTTCTCAGACAACTGGCTTATTGATTGTGAGCAGCAAATTTTTTTTGTATGTAAGAAAAGAAATGCAACTTCTTTGGAAAAACAACACAATGATCCTGAGCAATCTAATGAATGTGGATATGATTCACTTCCTTTTGCAAATAAGGTAATTTTTTAAGGCTGTGAAGCAGTAATTGGTGTGCTTTTTTAAATTTTTTTTTCAGTTAAAAAAATCAAAAATGGAAAAACCTTTCTGATTTTGGAAAGTAAGTGCTTAAAGTTTCAGCAATCAAAGCAGCGGATTTAAGAAATATACATTTTGCCTTAGTTCTTTAATTAAAGTAATGAGCACAGTAATCTAATATAGACTCAGTTGTTTAAGTCATTAAACTTGAATGTACTACTATTTACAGAAAGACTGAACATAATTTGATTTTTGCACAACAAGCTGCTGGTTACAGAACTCCCAAATAATAATAGTGAATTAAGTATATATTGTAATATGTAGGCAAAATCAGGACACAGAATAAATAGGCTAGTGCAGTCTGACCATTCCATACAGAAACATGTATTACACTTCGTCAGAGTCATAAACATACATGCATGCAGAAGGCCATCAAAATGAAAAAATTGCTTCACATTATGTGAATGCATTTTTAATGGTTTACCTAGTCTGGGTTGCTTATCCATATTACTAACTGAGAATGGTAAACTGGATGGACGCAGGGACATCCGGCCATGGGCCGTGGACGCAAAAGACGTACTGCGCAGGCGCCCCACCACCCCCCCTCCCGCCCCCCCACGTCCCCAAGCCACGGAAACCGGCCGGATGGAATGCAACGTAAACGCACGAAGCCATTGCACACGAAACGGGACACACACAAAGAAGAGGACTGAGACCCACGACACCCAAAGCCCCCCTCCAGTAACTGAAATAAGAAATGAGGCCACGCGACCCTAGAACACCAAAAACAAAGGAGTCACACGCAGGCACCACATAGCACACGAAACGGTTCGCACACAAAAAGGACGATTCAGCCCCACGACACACAAACACCCCCTCCCCTAACAGAAATAAAAACTCAGGCAACAAGCCCCCAGCACACAAAAAAAAAGAAGCCGCGAGCGACACACAAAGCCCATTGGACACGAAACGGGACAGACTATGGACATAGCACACGAAACGTACGCAAAAAGGACGATTCAGACCCACAACCACACTAACGATTGTGCCAGTTAGCTGACAACGCGTTCAATAATAAGTCCACTATTCATGAAAATTCATTGGGATTAATGAATGTCATTTGCAATCATTGTCATTCACTTAACTTCCCTGAAAAACAAATGGCAATACAAGTAATGAATTTACACGTTGTTATCAAAAGGGTCAAATTACACTGCCTCCTTTACGTTCATATCCTGCGTATCTACAGAAGCTTCTAACTAACGAAGTACCTGAAAGTAAAAACTTTATGAACTGCATTACATCCTACAATAGCTCATTTGATTTTGCATCTACCCGAGTAAATATCAGGTCACCAAAAGGCAATGGCCCGTACTGCTTTCGCGTATGAAGACAAATATTACATCGCATTGGAACAGTGCACCCTGAAACAAATCAAGAACGCAAATATGCACAAATCACGTCGGCACCGACAACGCGCTTCTGAAACCGCGGAAGAAAAAATGTCTCGGCTCCAAAAACACATGTCACTCCTTATTCAAAATACCGGTCCCAATCACAGAAACATCGGTATCCACTATGAAAATGAACAGTAACAATGCACGTGACATCCGTCTTGCCACACTATTAATTATAGATGAATGTACAATGGCATCCAGTGACTTACTCAACACCATTGATAAACTTCTACAAACGTTGATGAATAATAATATTCCCTTTGCAGGAAAGGTACTTTTATTAGTAGGAGATTTTAGACAGTGCTTAACTATTGTTCCACTTGCAATACGCTAAGCTATTGTTCAGTCCACCTTATAATACGCGGACAATTGTCATTGCATTGATGAATAATAATATTCCCTTTGGAGGAAAGGTACTTTTATTAGGAGTAGATTTTAGACAGTGCTTAGCTATTGCTCCACATGCCATGCACTCAACTATTATTCAGTCCACCTTAAAATACGCGACGACGTCATACATAAACAACAAGAGACCGAACTACAATACATATACAGGTGCGAGACCTGATTGGTGATAATACGAAGAAACGAGCAGTCCGCATATTAACAGTGAGTTCGATCCTCCTTATTACTTATCCATATTCCTAACGATAAAGATCAAACAAGTCATCAATTCACGATCACGGGTACAAAACTAGACGGCTCGAGTAACGGAACCACAAACACGAAGCCGCATCAAAAAAAAAAATTAACGTCGGCGCCAACAACCCGCTTCTAAAACCGTGGAACAAAAAATGTTACGCGTACAGTTCGCATTGCTTTCAAAAGATACACTTGGTACAAAACATGCGATGTCCAGATCCAGAATATAACAATTGGTTATTACAACTAGGATATTGTACACTCACCAATACAGATGGACTTCACCCAGATGTTATTACAATTCCACAACCCTTTATGTGCGACGACTTACTTACGGAGATATTTGGAAAAGCGGTCTCATTAGACCAAATACCCCTTTTAACACAACGAACTATATTATGTCCAAAAAATATTACTGTTGATCACATTAATAACCAGGTCATTTCATTACTTCCTGGAGAGTCGCACCTCTTTCTAAGCTCTGACAAAGTTGACTCTGATGACAACAATGACCATCTTAATTTCCCCTTAGAATATTTGAACACTATTAACCCAGCCGGATTACCACAACACAGTCTTAGCCTTAAAAACGGAACAATAATCATGCTATTAAGAAACCTTAACACTACACAGGGTTTATGCAATGGTACACGTTTAGTCGTCTACACCATAACACACAATGTTATTCAAGCAACAGTTCTTACAGGATCACATGCTAACAATACTGTTCTAATTCCTAGAATTGACCTTACAAGTTCTGACCTGGAATTACCTTTTACAGTTAAACGGAAACAATTCCCCATTAAACCTGCCTTTGCCATGACCATCAACAAATCACAAGGACAAACCATGGACAAGGTTGGCATCTACCTAGACAACTTTATGTGGCCTTCTCACAAGTTCGACGTTCATCTGACGTTAAAGTTAAGGTCATAAATGCTCCATGCCAAGGAAAACTCATTCAAGGACAAGACACCATCTTTACTACTAATGTTGTTTACAAAGAAATTTTCCAATAAACCTTTACACTATGCCAAACACTTTATTGTTTGCTTCCTATCTGCGTCATCTACACCTTCACACTATGCTATATCTCATTCATACATCACGCTCTTTGTAATTTCCCAACACCAGGGGTTGGCGAGCGAAGCGAGCAGGGGGCGGAGCCCCCTAGTTCATATCTAAACAGTAAACTCTTATCCCTTGAAATTAACAAATAGGCATACAACAAATATCCAAACATGGTTATTAATTAATTTCAACAAAGCATCCAGCTATTCCTTAATCTTGCCTTTAGTCACATACCATATGGTCTCAGTACACACAGTAACTTAATGATTACTTCGTGTGCACTGTTAGTTGTAACTTTAACATAACCTGTTACCATTTTTTAAAGCAACTGAAAAGAATCCATTTATTCTCCTACTTAAAATACTTGCATGTCACTCATGTGTTTTGACCTTATGGCAGACTCCCTTAGAGGAAAACAAACATTTCTTCTATTTCTAATATTTTTATAAGAACTTCTGAAGTCCTGTTATCACTTTGTCATTCTGCAGTATTGAGTGTTGCTCAATGAGGGGAAAAAATAATTTAATGTGTACCATGGTTTTTTGTAATCACATTTACTAAATCTGTTAGCATTTTTTGTTTATGCTTTGTTTTATTTATGTTAGTGAAAGGCCTTACATAATTCACAAATAAAATATTTTTGTGAGTCGCAAATGTTGTGTCACAAACATCATGTGTCTTTTTTTATTGTATCTGCTCCCCTGTGTATATCATGAATAGTATGAAATAGTGTATTTCTTGCTGAGTTAATGAATGTTAATTGCTGTAATCATGAGTGTTACTCCACTACAAAAGCATTCATGAAGCTACATTAAAGTTATTTTCATATCATTATACAGAATATAGTGAGCGCAATTTCTGAAATAGTAACATTGCTTGCTTATTTATTATTTAATTTGTGATCAGTTTATAATGCTGCATGTAGCAAAATGCAAGAGTGCACTAATTCCAAAGCTTAATAAAATCTTGTTACTTTCCTATTTTTAGTGTTATACAAAAGTGCCAGCCAAATATCTGTCATTTTCCAAAGCAAATGACTATTGTGTGTCACATGGAGGGAACCTTCCATCCATTGCAAATCAGGTTGAACAAGGTATGTTTTTATTCAGGTGAAATGCGAAAAAGAAGATTAAGTGGAATCATTTTCTTTGACAACAGTATGTTTTACTTAAGCCAACACTTGACATCATATGTTTTCCTTTTTTAAACACCAAGAACGACATTTATTTCTACAGCACATTTTCATATACAAAGCTCAAAGTGGTTTATAAGAAGTCAAAGAAGTAGTTACAAATAAACAAAAGCAAATGAGAATTAGATAACAATAAAGTAGATATATTTTTTAGTAGAGACATAGCGGTTCTTGAGAGGTGAAAGACATGCATGCCCTTTAAATAGTATGTTGGAGCATAAACTTATGTCATACTACCTAGTATTTGCTCTTGTCCACCTTTTCACACTTTTGTGTCTATTTTTTCTGAGGGTACCTTCGTTTTCATTCTACTTTCCAAATATGTGAGAGTTCATTAGTGAATATAAAGTGGCTTTGTGAGAGCCTGTCAAATGTAGTTAAAGAGTACTGATTGTTATATTTTGTTTTTGCATATAATTTATTCACAGGTGTTTCACTTATCATCAATTTCTTAAGGTAGTGATTGCATTTTAATACAGTGCATCCGGAAAGTATTCACAGCGCATCACTTTTTCCACATTTTGTTACGTTACAGCCTTATTCCAAAATGGATTAAATTCATTTTTTTCCTCAGAATTCTACACACAACACCCCATAATGACAACGTGAAAAAAGTTTACTTGAGGTTTTTGCAAATTTATTAAAAATAAAAAAATTGAGAAAGCACATGTACATAAGTATTCACAGCCTTTGCCGTGAAGCTCGAAATTGAGCTCAGGTGCATCCTGTTTCCCCTGATCATCCTTGAGATGTTTCTGCAGCTTAATTGGAGTCCACCTGTGGTAAATTCAGTTGACTGGACATGATTTGGAAAGGCACACGCCTGTCTATATAAGGTCCCACAGTTGACAGTTCATGTCAGAGCACAAACCAAGCATGAAGTCAAAGGAATTGTCTGTAGACCTCCGAGACAGGATTGTCTCAAGGCACAAATCTGGGGAAGGTTACAGAAAAATTTCTGCTACTTTGAAGGTCCCAATGAGCACAGTGGCCTCCATCATCCATAAGTGGAAGAAGTTCGAAACCACCAGGACTCTTCCTAGAGCTGGCCGGCCATCTAAACTGAGCGATAGGGGGAGAAGGGCCTTAGTCAGGGAGGTGAGTAAGAACCCGATGGTCACACTGTCAGAGGTCCTCTGTGGATAGAGGAGAACCTTCCAGAAGACGACCATCTCTGCAGCAATCCACCAATCAGGCCTGTATGGTAGAGTGGCCAGATGGAAGCCACTCCTTAGTAAAAGGTACATGGCAGCCTGCCTGGAGTTTGCCAAAAGGCACCTGAAGGACTCTCAGACCATGAGAAAGAAAATTCTCTGGTCTGGTGAGACAAAGATTGAGCTCTTTGGTGTGAATGCCAGGTGTCACGTTTGGTGGAAACCTGGCACCATCCCTACAGTGAAGCATGGTGGTGGCAGCATCATGCTGTGGGGATGTTTTTCAGCGGCAGGAACTGGGAGACTAGTCAGGATAAAGGGAAAGATGACTGCAGCAATGTACAGAGACATCCTGGATGAAAACCTGCTCCAGAGTGCTCTTGACCTCAGACTAGGGCGACGGTTCATTTTTCAGCAGGACAACGACCCTAAGCACACAGCCAAGATATCAAAGGAGTGGCTTCAGGACAACTCTGTGAATGTCCTTGAGTGGCCCAGCCAGAGCCCAGACTTGAATCCGATTGAACATCTCTGGAGAGATCATGAAATGGCTGTGCACCGACGCTTCCCATCCAACCTGATGGAGCTTGAGAGGTGCTGCAAAGAGGAATGGGCGAAACTGGCCAAGGATAGGTGTGCCAAGCTTGTGGCATCATATTCAAAAAGACTGGAGGCTGTAATTGCTTCCAAAGTTGCATCGACAAAGTATTGAGCAAAGGCTGTGAATACTTACGTACATGTGATTTCTCAGTTTTTTTATTTTGAATAAATTTGCAAAAACCTCAAGTAAACTTTTTTCACGTTGTCATTATGGGGTGTTGTGTGCAGAATTCTGAGGAAAAAAATGAATTTAATCCATTTTACAATAAGGCTGTAAAATAACAAAATGTGGAAAAAGTGATGCGCTGTGAATACTTTTTGGATGCAATGTATGTATCATCCAAAATCTTGAGCTTAATAATATCACTAGGTTTCCCATAAAGATTTACTACTGCCATCATGTTTTTCTTTTTTCTTTTTTTTTTTTTTAACCTTGGGATAATATTATTGGTAGACAGTTTGTTTTAGTGGTTAAGGCTTTGAACCTAGGACTTCAAACCCAGAGGTTGTAGGTTCAAATCCTGCTACTTATACTGTGTGACCATTAGCCAGTCACTCCACCTATCTGTGCTCCAACTGGAAATACAAAAGTAATGTAACCAATTATATCTCAGATGTTATAAGTTGCCTTAGATAAAGACATCAATTAAATAATAATAATAATAATAATAATAATAATATTAGGTCATTGGGGCTGCTCTTGAACCTGCTGTACACAATGGTCCATCAGCAAAACATTTCTGCATTAAATAATTTATGCTCTTTCTCTGCTTTTCGTAGTTACTTGACTTTGTTGCTGGTAATTGCAAAACACAGTTTTATAAGAAATTATATTATTTTGAATTGAAAGGGGTAATCAGTAGGAATATTGTGAAATTTCAGTATATGTTATCATTATTAAATCTTATGATTTCCATTTGTCATTTACTGAAGTACAGTATTTCTTTTTGTTTTCTTCATCAGCTGTATGTAGTCTGTCTTTAAAGTCCACAGTTGTGAATGTATATGCAAAGCAGTGTTTGAAGTGGGTAACCTTACTTGTTACAGTAATGTATTAACGTGAAGAGTGAGGTGTGCATAGCATTAGCTGTGAGCATAGCAACACAATTTCTGTGGCTTCCCTTTTCGAAATTCAAGCAGCACTATTTCAGACTGACATTTCTCCCTTGGAGTTTGCAGTACCGCGATTGAAGAGCGGAGTATAAAGAGGTTTCTCCCTTATTGTTTCAAGCACCACAAGCAGGGAAGGAGTCAATTTTCAGTGGCGTAAGTTGGGACTGGTTGTTGATAGAGCGGAACGGATAACCAAAGAGCTGAGAGCTGGTACACGAATGAGAGTGCCAGTGGTCAACAGCAAAAAGCAGCACTTGCTAACTATTGAGCTTTGCTTCTTCTTGGAGCTTCCCCAAAATTTCTCTTTCTGTTTTACAACATGATCACATTTCATTTTTCCTGTCCTGGACACCATCCTGTCTTCAATCATCCATCCACCTAATTGGTTAGTGGTGCTATTCACATAGCCCATCAATTACTCCTGCTGCATCTTTCATTGCATAAAGCCTGCTCTCGAAGCAGCTCAAAGCATGTATGTTAACATGAATTTCCCATTGGGATTAATAAAGTATCTATCTATCTATCTATCTATCTATCTATCTATCTATCTAATATTAATAACATATATAAAAAAATGTGTCGGCTAATTTTCTTTTTTCTAAAATGTCACCGCATTTCAATCAAATCTGCCAGGGCATTTTTGGGTATTTAGTTTTTCTATTGGTGGTGGTGGGGGGGGGGTTTATACCACTTAATATTGACATATCAAAATACCCTTTCCTACTGCCCTAGATCTACCATCCTGTTAAATTACAGCTTTTTAACTAAACAGGAAGTACTGTTTTTGTTGATGAGTGAGTGAGTCAGTCAGTCAGTCAACTAACTTTGTGTTTTATATATATAGTATAAATAGTTGGAATTGCCACAGTGTGGTGTAAAACAGTAATCATATGTCTTTACTTTTTTATGTCCTTACCTTTTTGGCCCATTATAAATGTAAAATTAACCACAAAGTAACCACTAGTATACACTAAGAGAGACATCATGAGATTAATGAGATAACATGAGCATGTTTAATCAGTTGACAAAATCAATTTGTTAAAATGAAAACTATGATATTGCTAGACAATTATGGCTCAACTTCAGATAGATTTTTAATAAAGTGCCCGTTGAATGCTTTTTTTAATGTTGCTATAGTGACAATTACTGAAACAGTAATAGTTAATAATTTTTGTTAAACAATATTTATAATCTTTGTTTTTAGTAAGGCACTACCAAATGTTTTCTTTTTCTCATCTGTAGTAAATTTTTATGCTTTTATGCAAAGTCTGCGTAGTATTAGTTTTTCTTTAAATGTTTATTTGGCATGCTATATAAATGTAATTAATTATTATTATTATTATTATTATATAGTAATGTTTAATATATGTTTATCCTCTGTTGCTAGATTTGTTTACTTTTTTAATGTCTGGTGAAAAGCCTAAAATATGGATTGGATTGGAGATACTATTTCATAACTCAGCATCAGAATGGGTGGATAAAAGTCCTGTTATGTATTCAAACTTTCATCCACTTCTTTATGGGAAAATAAGGAAAATACGCATTGATGTAAGTCAGAGTCATGTTAATTTCAATTTATATTTTGGTGTATCAGGATTTGTTATTATATATTAGAGTTTGTAGCTGTAAAGATTTTTTTAATGAATTATTGCTTGTGTTACCTCTTTATTGAGCATTATAGACAAGATCAAAACAGAAGTAAAAATCAAAGCAAGAACTCACTCCACATGGCACTTCAGTACATTTGCAGTTCACAATAACATCAAAATTTATTTGATAAGGCATCTTTCTATAGTAAACACCATCCCAAGATTTTTGTGTAGGCTTTTTAAAGTATATTTGTTTGCATGTTTTAACATTTGGAGCCCTGGCACAATGCTCCAATGCACAATGGTTTGGAATCCAAAGCCATAATCACTAGCTCAAACTTGCAGCTTATTTTGAACTTAAAGATAAATACACTTAAAGTACAATTTAAGATTGTCCTGCGGTTTGATTCTGCTTATGGGTGAATGAGAATGGGTGACAGCATAGTAAATTTATACAAAAAAGAAAAAACTAGAAAAATTCACACAGGTCCGATATTACAGTGATTATGGAATTCAAGAGCACCCAGTATATGTTGTGCTGTGCAGTCTAATTAGCTGATCATAAAAATGGAAACTGCCCTGCATGCAGTTCATTAGTGAATGACTATCTAATAATGTATTTTTTTTTTTAATTAAAAAACAGTCTTGGTAAAATTTTCAAAATAACACTTCTTAAAATATTTAAGAGTGATTTGAGTAAATTTGTTTATTAGTCTTTCAAATTCATGTTACATTCAGTTAAGATTTTTCTTAAAGAAACAGATGTTTTCATCTTCTGCATATAGTTTGACTGTTCATTAATCTTTTATCTGAATTCCATGCATGACACATTCACTTTACGATTTTAGGCTACAGAGCAGATTATTTGTTGAATCATATCTATACAGTACTATGCAGGTCACCCAAGAAAATCAAGCCAACTATCTGGACATTAATTGTGTATTTGCTCATGAAAACACTATATATATATATATAATATATATATATATATATATATATATATATATATATATATATATATATATATATATATATATATATATATATACTATTGGAATAACCACAAATAAACACTGATAAAATATAAAGTAACAAGAATGTAATTATAAACTAATGATACATTTTGGTGTATTAATATTTTTGTATTTATTCTAATGTTATGTAGTGTTTTTAGCAAGTATGTAGTGACTCACAATGTTTATAAAAAAATCTTTTAATTGCAGCAAAAAAAAAAAAAAAAAAGCTTTGCCTTTATTTTTCAGAAATTTTCATTTTTCGATGACAGCACCATGAAGCAATGCGCCTATGTTCTTAATGATCCCCAGTCTTCCTTTGTTGGTACCTGGAATTTTTCTTCATGTGAGGACAGTCAATATGTTTTGCTGTGTCAGAGTTCTGGAGGTATTTTTTTATCTTTATAAAATAAGACTACTTTGGGATATTTCACATTTTGTAATATTTGCAACATATAATAAAATAACACATTAAGTAATGGTAAATGTGTTTTACCATTGTAGCTATTGTTCATTAAGGCCATCATAAGAATAATGTGCTTTTAAATTATTTAAATAAATAGTGATGGTATCTAAAGTCACTTAAAGTATTGCACAGCTGCTTACAATTTTCTACAACTGGAGCACTCACAGGAGAAGAACCTTAGATTAGGGCCACGCAGTGAGATGCAAAATTAGCAGTGTTGCTTGCAGTTCAACACTGCCTCAATTAACTGCTTATTAGTGCCTGACTTTGTTGACTGAATTAGGTAAGGCGTTTTATATATAGTAATTAAAGTTGACTATTAAGGTTCAAAGGAAGTAACAGTCCAATTTAGAGTCACCAATTAAACTTTTAGTTGGCTGGTTTGCATTAGGGTCCTATGATCCCTTTAACTAGAACTTGAGTACATTGAAACAAACTTAGGTTTAGTGGTCAATTGTTCAGTGGCCTGATCTATGGCTTAATCCCACTTCTGGAGATGGAACCTTTCATCAGTGAAAACCGGTGTGCTGTTATCACAGATGTACTAAGAAGAGCAGCTTTTACCTGCAGCTATAAAGACTTAAGAGTTTGGGTCATTATAATTTAGTATTGCAGTATTTTATCTGTAGTTTCTTATGGATTCCATAAAGAAGGAGAGATGCTGGGTGTTGTACTGTTCCTCCTGTTATTATCTCAGAAGGTGTTAGGCCTGTTTTTTTGGGAATACCCCTTATTCATATTAATGCTAGAGGTAAAATACATTCTTTAATCATTTTAATTCAGTTTCTGCTTGTATCTTAGCTAATTTGTTTTAACTGCTAAACTGAATTCTGCAGATGGTAAGCACAATGTGAAACTGCTTGAATTCTGTATTCTATTTATAATCTTCAAAATAGATCCTCCAATAAAAACATAACCACGATAGTTGTATCTGCTTTTGCTTGTTGTGACCTTCAGAATACATGTGTGTTAATGTCAGGGAGGTCAGTGGAATGGTGGGGATGCAGGGAATAGAGTTTGCGAAGGTGGATAAGTTTAAGTACTTGGGATCAACAGTACAGAGTAACGGGAATTGTGGAAGAGAGGTGAAAAAGAGAGTGCAGGTAGGGTGGAATGGGTGGAGAAGAGTGTCAGGAGTGAAAGGGAAGGTCTACAGGACGGTAGTGAGACCAGCTATGTTATATGGGTAGGAGACGGTGACACTGACCAGAAAGCAGGAGACAGAGACGGAGGTGGCAGAGTTAAAGATGTTAAGATTTGCATTGGGTGTGACGAGGATGGACAGGATTAGAAATGAGGATATTAGAGGGTCAGTTCACGTTGGACGGTTGGGAGACAAAAGTCAGAGAGGCGAGATTGTATTGGTTTGGACATGTGCAGAGGAAAGATGCTGAGTATATTGAGAGAAGAATGCTAAGAGCTGCCAGGGAAAAGGAAAAGAGGAAGGCCTAAGCGAAGGTTTATGGATGTGGTGAGAGAGGACATGCAGGTGATGGGTGTAACAGAACAAGATGCAGAGGACAGAAAGATATGGAAGAAGATGATCCGCTATGGCAACCCCTAACGGGAGCAGCCGAAAGAAGAAGAATAAGATGCCTTATGTGTATTTTTGAGAGATTTTATGTGTATTTTTGAGAATATTGTTATAAAGATTGTATTTTGATCAGCATAAATTCTTCAAGAGTCATCAAGTGTGGATTACTTTGTTGATAACATATTGCCCAGCCTTCTGCTTCTGAAAATATTCAGAGCACAGTCTACAGTAAATGGAACCCAGTCACCTTAGATAAAGATGTCAAATAAGTAAATGTAAATAATGCTCAATTTCATATGTCCCATATGTTTAATAGTTCATTATATTAAATCCACGGCATTATAAGTTAAAGATTATTCACCATGGGTTTTTAGGTAAACCACATCGAATAGAAGCTCTGAATACCACTCTGGAATTTCAAAGTCATCAGTACAAATTCATTGCTAAAAACATGACTTGGTTTGAAGCTCAGGAGTTATGCAGAGCTGAAAAGATGGAACTTGCTTCAGTGACCAATACCTATCAGCAAGCCTTCTTAAGTGTAAACGTGAAAAACTACTCCCAGCCATCATGGATTGGATTCTACAGTGAAGATGTATGTACCTCTTTCTTAAATCAATATTGAATTGCATGAATTAAGACTACTGTTATCTAAATTGGTTTTATTTTTCTGTAGTACAGTCCTTAAGTTTTTTTTTTTTTCATACCAGGATGGGCTTCATTTCCGCTGGTCAGACAATAGTCATTCAGTATTTAGTCGCTGGCCAGATTATGACATAATATCCACAGGAGACTGCGTGTATCTGGATACGGATGGTTTCTGGAAAGCTGATGATTGTGATAGCACTCTGCCTGGGGCCATTTGCCATAATATCACATGTAGGTATACAAAAAATATATGAACATTAAATGCTATAATACTGTAAAGCCTAGGTCAGGGGTTTTCAGTCTCGGTCCTGAGGACCCACTGTGGCTACAAGTTTTTGTTCAAGTCAGATTCATAATCAGTTGCAACAACTGATAACACTGATCTCGATTAATTAGCTGGGGTTTTTTTTCTTATTCTACATTCAAAAAAGTATAGAAGCATGATTTTTACATTTAGAAATATTTCCGGTTTTATTTTTTTATATGCTTAACTCTTGTTTTGTCGATTTCATTATATTTTCCCCTGTCTCTGTGCAGTTTCCTCCCTTCATTGAATCTTTATAATGACAATTAAAAACAATCAGACAAGACACCCAGGCACACAACACTGAATCATGAAAGGCTACAACTACTTCAGCATCAGACCCACTAATTAGTAAATAACAGATTAATTAAATAATTAGAACATCTAGAAAAATAGATTGAAAATCAAGATGACAATATTGTTAAAAAGAAAACAATACATTATCCCCATATAACTGCTTAATACATTTTAATAATTTTTTTTTTTACCAATTTTAAACGAGAGAGATGTGCTCGATTTATATAATTTTGAGTTGAGTACTTGTATGCTTTGTGCATATGGAGCCAGAGTGAATTCTCCGAATTGCTACCTTCCACTCCTTTTCTGATATGTTGAGCGAGAGATCCTTTTCCCATTGTCCTCTGGGATCTTTGAAAGGGAGGGACTGTAAAATAATTTTATATATTGCAGAGATGCTGTCTGAGTCCTCAAGACTGATCAATATTTTTTCCGGCATAGAGGTAGAGGTTTTTAATCAAACTTAGTTTTCTAACTTATATATTGTTCGCAAAACACAGAATCTGGGAAATAACTGTTCACTTAATTAGCCCAGGACTCCAATTAAAAACAAAAGCTGGTTAGAAAAAAATCCTTTAGCCACAGTAGGTGCCCAGGACCGAGTTTGAAAACCCCTGGCCTAGATGAATCAGAAAACTTTGTCTTGAGTGGTAGCTGAATTCAAAGCCACAGTATACTACAGAAACTTGGGTGTTTATATTTGCATTGTAAATAATGTTTCTTTATGTTAATATGCATTGAGGCTGCACTTTATAATCTACCTGTCATTTCCCAGATCCCTAAAAACCCAGCATGTCTGCATAGTGTTACTTCAGTAGAGTGCTTCATCTATTAATTTACAGACTTGAATTCATTAATGTCCACTAATTGTAAATTTTATATTATAGTCAATACAGTTAAACAACACTGTTTATGCAACTCAGTGTTGTGTATCATGACAGAGCACACAATAGGAGCTTAGAGTTTTTGTGTAGGTGTTGGGCTAGACTGCTTGTGTTATCTTCACATTGGTTCCAGGTGAGAAAAAGAGATTAATAGATGGTTTACTTAAGGCTGTAACTATAAATGTAGTTAGATTTTTGTTAAATCTGTTGATTCCATGCAACATTTCGAATGTTGTACAAACTTGGGTCCTACTTTCTTTTGAAGCCATCTACACATTTCAAAACATAATGAAAAGTTTGACTATGCTCTCTTTTCACTTGGCATGTTTGTTTTTTTCAATAAATGAAGCTTGCTTTTATATTTATCATAAACATCACTTTTGTGAGAACATCATGCTTTGCATGTGTCAGCCATTATTAAAATTGTAAGAATCCAAAGAAGAAAGCAATTGTTTATGTGTCGTATAAGTCACCTGTATGAATTAAGTGGCGAATCTAGTACAATAATAATGTGCTGAACCAATACATGTCCAGGACTTCCTCTATCAGCAATTGAATTAGGTTTAACTTATGCCACAGTTAGTGATTTTTCTTATGCTTAGAGAAACAATAAATACAGTGCATCCGGAAAGTATTCACAGCACATCACTTTTTCCACATTTTGTTATGTTACAGCCTTATTCCAAAATGGATTAAATTAATTTTTTTCCTCAGAATTCTACACACAATACCCCATAATGACAATGTGAAAAAAGTTTACTTGAGATTTTTGCAAATTTATTAAAAATAAAAAAAATTGAGAAATCACATGTACATAAGTATTCACAACCTTTGCCGTGAAGCTCAAAATTGAGCTCAGATGCATCCTGTTTCTCCTGATCATCCTTGAGATGTTTCGGCAGCTTAATTGGAGTCCACCTGTGGTAAATTCAGTTGATTGGACATGATTTGGAAAGGCACACACCTGCCTATATAAGGTCCCACAGTTCACAGTCCATGTCAGAGCACAAACCAAGCATGAAGTCAAAGGAATTGTCTGTAGACCTCCAAGACAGGATTGTCTTGAGGCACAAATCTAGGGAAGGTTACAGAAAAAATTCTGCTGCTTTGAAGGTCCCAATGAGCACAGTGGCCTCCATCATCCGTAAGTGGAAGAAGTTCGAAAACCACCAGGACTCTTCCTAGAGCTGGCTGGCCATCTAAACTGAGCAATCGGGGGAGAAGGGCCTTAGTCAGGGAGGTGACCAAGAACCCGATGGTCACTCTGTCAGAGGTCCTCTGTGGAGAGAGGAGAACCTTCCAGAAGGACAACCATCTCAGCAGCAATCCACCAATCAGGCCTGTATGGTAGAGTGGCCAGATGGAAGCCACTCCTTAGTAAAAGGCACATGGCAGCCCGCCTGGAGTTTGCCAAAAGGCACCTGAAGGACTCTCAGACCACGAGAGAGAAAATTCTCTGGTCTGATGAGTGAAAGATTGAACTCTTTGGTGTGAATGCCAGGTGTCACGTTTGGTGGAAACCTGGCACCATCCCTACAGTGAAGCATGGTGGTGGCAGCATCATGCTGTGGGGATGTTTTTCAGCGGCAGGAACTGGGAGACTAGTCAGGATAAAGGGAAAGATGACTACAGCAATGTACAGAGACATCCTGGATGATAACCTGCTCCAGAGCGCTCTTGACCTCAGACTGGGGCGACGGTTCATCTTTCAGCAGGACAACGACCCTAAGCACACAGCCAAGATATCAAAGGAGTGGCTTCAGGACAACTCTGTGAATGTCCTTGAGTGGCCCAGCCAGAGCCCAGACTTGAATCCGATTGAACATCTCTGGAGAGATCTTAAAATGGCTGTGCACCGATGCTTCCCATCCAACCTGATGGAGCTTGAGAGGTGCAGCAAAGAGGAATGGGTGAAACTGGCCAAGGATAGGTGTGCCAAGCTTGTGGCATCATATTCAAAAAGACTGGAGGCTGTAATTTCTGCCAAAGGTGCATCGACAAAGTATTGAGCAAAGGCTGTGAATACTTATGTACATGTGATTTCTCAGTTTTTTTATTTTGAATAAATTTGCAAAAACCTCAAGTAAACTTTTTTCACGTTGTCATTATGGGGTGTTGTGTGTAGAATTCTGAGGAAAAAAAATGAATTTAATCCATTTTGGAATAAGGCTGTAACATAACAAAATGTGGAAAAAGTGATGCGCTGTGAATACTTTCCGGATGCACTGTATTTATTGTTTATCTAAGCATAAGAAAAATCACTAACTGTGGCATAAGTTAAACCTAATTCAATTGCAGATGCACTGTAAGTACAGTACATTAATGTTCAAATATTGAGGATTTTATTGTCTGTTTTTCACCTGCATTATTATCATTCTTTAATATTATTTATTGTATCAGTATGCTGCTGCTGGAGAATGTGAATTTCCCATTGGGATTAATAAAGTATCTATCTATCTATCTATCTATCTATCTATTAAAAAGAGAGAAAAACTCAGAACATTATGGGTCAGCTGCATTGTACCTGAGGTAGTACCGTACTAGCAGTCCATTAAGACCAGACAATGCAGTACGGTACTAAGAGGAGAGAATACTCAGGTACAAGTTATGTTTTAGTGAACAGTAAAAAAGAGCAGTACCAAGTTTAACTAATCCACAGCTAGTCCAATCTTGGCTTTGTACTTTTCCTTTGTTTACTCAGTTGGCCATCTAATTGTCACCCTTTCTCAATGAATGACCTGCCCCCACATAACTCCTCACATATTTGCCTACTTAGTATTATGGTTACCCCTGGCAAAACCATCCATAAGTGTTGAATTGTTTTCAACAACAAAAAAAGTTACTATGAGTAGCATAAACATATACAGTAAATAACGAAATCTCAACATAATCACAGCAGGAAAGGTATGTCTGGAGTAGTGCCCATTGCTAGACTGATGCAGATTTAGTATACGTGCTTCGTGTGATAGGTTTTGAAACAGTCACCAACACATATAGGCACTTTTCAAGCAAATGTTGAAAGATTTTATTGCAATAGTTTTCCTGTGATTTGCACAGGAGGGGGTAGAATGTTAGTGTCTGACTCACACAATCAACTCCACCCATTGTGTTATTTAATTTTCCCTGACATAAACATTAATAGTTGCTGAATTGTGAACAGTGCTTAGGGGGCAGATATCTTTCTTGTCCATCCATTTCATCCCAGTCCTTTTGCCATGGGAATACTGCACCCTTGCTGTAGCTTGACAGATTCACATAACCAGAGTCACCAGGCATATTACAACAGTTTGGTTGTACTGTACAGTGCCATATGCATCGGTTTTCCTTTGAATAAAAATCTCAAGCAGTTCATATAAGGTATGGAAACTGCTGATTTTTACATAGTAACCTTGGTCAAACAAAGGGTCCATCAGTGACAGCACAGATGATATAGCAAGGCCATATTGATTGTACTCGCTATCCCACTTGGTTCCTCAGCCGGTGTAAAGTGTCATGTTCCAGATGTACCCAGAGCTTGCTTTGCATGGTATGTACAACCTGATGCTAAATTTCCTTGTAACCTACGAGACTTTCATTAATACTTATGTCACAATTGGGAATATACACATTCTGCATATTTTTGATGCTTGTTCTGAAGCACATCCCACAGTTTGTACCATTTCAGAGCTGGGTGATTGGCTTCATTATAGTTATCATTATTAGTGAAATGCAAGTATTTCATAATGAGTGGAAAACGACATTCACTCCTAACTATGCTGGACTGGTCTACCCATTATGCCATGCAGTATCGGGAGACTAAAAAACACTCACATGTCATCTTCAGCAGTAGGTTGCCAGCGACTATAGCAGGAAAATAGTTTACCTTGACTTTTCCAAGACTGCTCAGCATAGTAGTTTGTTTCAATGACTATCTTCTCCACCAGAAAAAACTATAAATACAGTAGCCTAGATAATCATGAACAACAAGCATTTTTAGACAGAAGTTACCCATAAATGTAATAAATGGATGTGCTGGTATCCAGAAGGTTGCTGGTTCGAATCCCCATCACTTCCAAAAGAGATCCTACTCTGCTGGGCCCCTAAGACCCTTAACCTGTAATTGCTCCAGGGGCACTGTACAATGGCTGACCCTGCACTCTGACCCCAAGGGTATGCGAAAACTAACAAATTCCTAATACAAGAAATTGTATAAGGCGAAATAAAGAACAAAAAAAAAATAGGCAGTGAGGAGGTCAGGATTTTCAGCAGTACTATGAAGCTGACACCAAACACAAATATCCCTGAAACTTGGCAGTTCCGAATCTTCCAAATAGGTGTTAAAGCTCAGTTTGAGTTTGTAAAATTGGCTTTATGGCTTTTCATTTGCCATTGTGTTTTTGGTTGAGGGCACCACCCCACTCTTAAATATTGATGAGTTACCATAAACTGGCAGAACCCATTGAAATATTCATTTCTGCTGCATGATGTTATTTCATACACTAGATGGCAGCAGAATACTTTACCAAGTGATATTCAGGCTTAACACTAAGTTGGATCGCTACACGTTGTCCCAAGTCTGACTCAACCATATTTACATAGAATTCCAAGTCTGAGTCTGCTGTGTTGCAACTAGGGTTCTCCCCATCCCAGCTGGGGTTCAAATTCATGTTTTAGGTGTGTTTTACTAATTTTCATTTCTTTTATTTATGTTAAGGTTGCTTTGGTTGATTGTTTGTATTATTCTTTGTTTTCAATTGTGAATATGTATGTAAGCTGCCTAGGTTATGTTCTGTGTGTTTTGTTGGTAATCCTCCAAGAGGTGGGGCCACCTGCCAATCGCTGCCAGGAACTACCTTTCACCCTATAAATATGGAGGGTCTACTATAGTTCTGGTGGTTCATTTTGAATTCACTAGGGAGTTTGGGTGAGTTTTGTGTGCTTTTCTACGATTGTGCTTTTTGATATCTTTGAATTTTTTACCTCTGTTCTCTGTTTTTTGACTTTGCCTTGGGATTTCTGGGTTGGGACTGTATTTGCCTTGAATTGCCTTGTTTTTTTAGGCAACTCCATTTTGTCATTGTGCTCTACAGAGCTTCACTGTATGCCAGAGAATTTATATAAACAATAAAACCATTTTATTATTGTGAAGTTTCTGTGCTTGCATGGTTATCTAGCTGGAGTTTGGCAGTATTGGCATTTTGGTAGTACGTTTTGGGAATTTTGTGCCTTGGGACTTCTTAACAGAATCACACTTGGGATTAACGCCAAGGAGGTTAAAAATAATTGCATGAATTAAACTAAATTAGAACAGCTATCATTATTGTAAACGTTATTCACTTTGAGCATATGAAAAGCCCCTGAAATACCTATACAGAAAGTAATGGCAACAAGTGTTAGTAGAATCAAATCTGAAACATAACTGGCTCTCTGTAACTTGTTTCCAAATTACTTAAATAATATTGAAGAGTTGATGCATGCCATTCATTATATTCCTAGCTTTTCTTAATAACGAAATAAATCCAACAGTCACCAAAGCATAGAAAATACCTATTTAAAGTCTGGACAGAATTTGTAAAAAATGTCTCATTCCAACTTAAACTTCAAAGCAGAGCAACAGCATATTGTGAGACATATCGGATCAGATCATAAGGACACCAACAAAGATACCTTTACGACATTCAGCAGAAATGGAAGAAACTGCCAACATTTTTCAATCTGTACTTCCTGTACCAGTAGCCGAGCAATTTCTTAATTAAAAATACAGGTTCTACATTGCTCTACTGAAGATTGATGGTTAAAAGTACATTGATCTTTATTTTTCCATTTTTTTATTACATAGTATAAATATTTCCATGCATTGCTTGTCTTTTTTCTGTAGCATTGAGTTAAATATATTTGATTCAGTATCATGCTATACTTCAGTCCAAATATAAATATAAAATGTTTTCCATATTTTTTAATGGCATATTTGTGCATTTTCATTTCCCTAATAGCCTTTCTGATGCATGCAGAATTCATATTACAACATTATCCACCATATTAAGTCTTTTGAAACTACTTACAAAGTGGTCCAAGTTAGTATGCAATTGTGGTTCCTTTCTTTGACTCCAAGAAACACACTTCCATTGCTGTAATAAAAAATTCTTTGCATTTATATAGCGCTTTTCTCACTACTCAAAGCGCTCAGCAATTGCAGGTAAAGGGCCTTGCTGAAGGGCCCAACAGAGCAGTCTCTTTTGGCATTTACAGGATTGGAACCAGCAACCTTCCGATTGCCAGTGCAGATCCCTAGACTTCGAGCCACCACTCCGCCTGTAGGTCTTGGTCTGCTGCTAGTCTCACCAACTCTGAAACATCACATTTATTTTCTGTAAGAGAAAGGAGTTTGGATATACCATGTGAAATACCGGTATTTATCTTTTTGATTACTGCTTACATGGAATATTTCTTACACCTTTTTTGTCACCAGTAATGACTGGTGTTCTCTTAAGTATGAAATCCTATTTTGAGTCTCTTACTGCTTCTGCTCATATGGAGCCTTAACAGGAACTCAACAGATGTAAAAGAGGTGAAATATACTGATCAGACATTAACTCTTTAAATGTCACCACCTTAAGATCAACCATACGAAATGTATCTGTTTCTTACCCATTAACATTTGGTTTTCCTCTTGAATTTTATAAATATCTTGAAAACTTACTGCTTTTTTCTGTATGTTTCATAACTTGAACTGTATCTGCCTTTTAAACATGCAAAGCAATTTGTGAAGTAAAATAAATTGTAATATTTTTTTAGTTGTTTTGCATAACATTTTTTCTTTTTTTTCATTTGTAGCTGAATCGCCAAAACCAACAACTGACAATTCTGCCAAGTGTCCACACAGGCTCCATGGAGTTCCATGGATACCTTACAATGGCAACTGTTACACATTTCAAACCTCTTCTAAGAGGTGGAGCTTGTATAAACAGAAAGAGGAACATCAGATATGCAAGGCTTTAGGTATGGATCAATGATTGTTTTGCTTCTTGGTCTGTACATTACAGTAGCAATGCAATATTTATTGTAATATATTGATAGGAACAACATTAATTACTGGATCCTGAAAATTCCACAAAATAGCACGCTAGTATACAATACAATACAGTTTATTTTTGTATAGCCCAAAATCACACCGGAAGTGCCGCAATGGGCTTTAACAGGCCCTGCCTCTTGACAGCCCCCCAGCCTTGACTCTCTGAGAAGACAAGGAAAAACTCCCCCAAAAAAAAAAACCTAGTAGGGAAAAATGGAAGAAACCTTGGGAAAGGCAGTTCAAAGAGAGACCCCTTTCCAGGTAGGTTGGGTGTGCAGTGGGTGTCAAAAGAAGGGGGTCAATACAATACAATACAATACACAGAACAAATCCTCATATATATATATCCATCCATCCATTTTCCAACCCGCTGAATCCGAACACAGGGTCACGGGGGTCTGCTGGAGCCAATCCCAGCCAACACAGGGCACAAGGCAGGAACCAATCCCGGGCAGGATGCCAACCCACCGCAGGACACACACAAACACACCCACACACCAAGCACACACTAGGGCCAATTTAGAATCGCCAATCCACCTAACCTGCATGTCTTTGGACTGTGGGAGGAAACCGGAGCGCCCAGAGGAAACCCACGCAGACACGGGGAGAACATGCAAACTCCACGCAGGGAGGGCCCAGGAAGAGAACCCGGGTCCCCAGGTCTCCCAACTGCGAGGCAGCAGCGCTACCCACTGCACCACCGTGCCGCCCATATATATAATGGTTCCTAATTTTTTTGTTGAAACAAAGAACATAACAAGCATTATTTAATTTACTTTTTTCAAATGTACTGACTTTATGTAATTTTACACATTCTTTTTGTAGACCTGTGCCCTTTTCATTCAGATTCATATAGTACAGATCATAGATGGATCTTCTGAACTGTTTTACTGGGATGAGGGCTTGCTTCTTGAAACAGACCTGATGTTCTTTTCTATTTCCTAACATATTGTGTTCTATAGTTCTTTTAATGGCAATGATTTGCCTATGACTTTGTAATAAAAAATTCTGCTTTTCAACATACCTGTTCCTGACCACTACATTTAATCCATTTAAAATTATGGTATGGTCAGAAACAGAAAAGATTATAAAAGGACACAAGGAGATTGTTTCTATATTTTAGTTGAAAACAAACAGTCAAGAAGGTAGTTTTTGTGTTGTGAATAGTTCCCTTTTTTGATTTACATGGTTTGGAAATTTTTCCAGTCTTTGGTCTTCAATTACTGGATTTTTATATTGGGACTTGGTGACTGTAGTTTGCATTCTAGGTAAATCCTTTTGCCTTGTTATATTTTTGAGTATTTTGTTATTTTTTTGTATATTCTTTTTTATATAACTATTGTTTTCCTTGGTCTTTCTTACACAACCCAGGGGTTGACTGTAGTCCCATCCATTGTGGGGCATTTTTTAATATTTTCTGGAACTCTGCTATTATGACAAGCACGTTTGCAGGCACATTAAAATTCTCTTCTACATGAAAAGTAACTCACCTTTTTGATTTTTGCTTATTTTTTCTAAATAATATGTGCTTATTCCTGTTATACTGCTATACAATTTAGTCAGGTTGTTATTGCCGTAATGATGTAATTATGTGCAACTGCATGTAACTTAAATTCTTGACATTTTGAGCATTAGGTCAAGCCATTTTTAATACTTACTTTGATTAAATTATCTGTGGACTAGAAATTTAAAAATTGACTAGTATATTTTAATTAAAGTTGTTTGTTCTTTTATGTGGAGTTTTAAACTTGTCATGTCCCTGCCCCCTACATTCTCTTGTTTAAAAGTCCTTGTCTAACCTAATCATAAGCCTTAACACTAGAATACCTGAAGCCTACAAAAAAACAAGGCTCTCCATGCTAGTGTTTAGATCTGACAATGTATGTCCCCAAAAAAAGAAGTCTGACTGCATTCTCTGTACCATTGCTTGTGTACTGAAGTGTCAGCATGGCACTGCCAGATCTAAACACTAGCGTGGAGAGTCGCTCACGTACTGAAGTGTCTATAGCTGCAGGTGGACACTGCCGTCACACTTTTTCTAACAGATCTTTTTCTGAATAAGGAGTGGCATTGCACATGTACTTTGTCAGCAAGCCAGTGTCGATCAAATACAGGAAGCTCTGCAGTCTACTTGTGATTTTACGCTGTAGGAAGATAAGTAAATAAATATAGATAAACAACATTTGATGTGGCCTTTATATAAGTAACGTATAAATGTTTTTCATATAAAGACCATCAAGAAACATAATCACCAAACCTGCTGTTTCTTGGAAGGACCATGCGTGTGGCAGATTCATTGGCAGGATGACAGTCAACCTGTTGCATCCAAACTGTGCCATCTTTCACCTTTACGCCTGGTGCAGCTGCATTGTTGTTATGTGTGAGTGGATGTTTCTTGCGGGGAGGGCTTCTGTTCTCTTTCTCCAATGTAGAACCCTCATCTGAGTTCACCTCTGTTATAGCACGTCTTTGTTTGAAAGCAGCAGTGTCAGATTGAGGGGAGCATTAATGTGACTGAGAGAATAAAACTGAATTTAAAAAAAATGCTAACCTTTACAAGTACCATAAATTTACACCAGCTGTTACAAACTCAAATCAAATGCATGATTTTATTCTATAATAGTAAGAATAAAAGCAGTTCACTATTCAAAACGGTAAATGTAGGAAATGCCTGGAATCGAACCCGCAACCTCTTGATTATGAGTCAGCAGTTCTTACCGCTGCACCACCCGAGTGGTTGTGTCAGCATCATACCCTAACCCAGTTTGTTTTCCTTCGATTATATTCTTGAATAAAAGGGCATTGGTTTTGTTATACTTGTACCTTTTGTGAAAATGTTTACAGTACACCCTCGAAATTTGCGGGGGTTACATTCCAAGAGCATTGTGAAAAACCGCAAATTATGGATGTGGTTAAAAAATGCCTATTTTTATAGTTTAAACCCTAAATATGCCCCAGAAACACTTTAATTTCATTTCAACCTTAGCTTAATACATTACCTAAGAATGTAAAGGTAAACCCGTATATTGTACAATACTGTACTGATATGTCACCCACAGTGCTAGAATGTAAAATACCAATGTTACCGCTATATGTACTGTAATTCATGCAAGCGCGTTTTCATTGCCAGAAGCCTTAGAAGGTGCAGGGCGTTTTGACAGCATCTTGTGGCTTTAACCCTTAAACTGCCACATACTTGGGGGTTAATGCATCCCTGGACGCCAAATACTTTTTTGCTGCTCTTTAAGTAAACGTCACAATTCACAAAGAAAAAGTGAAATTTTAATGGAACACATTTTTTTTCATGCAAATAGCATCACAGTTACTGCCAATAAACTGTAAAAACTATTTTAAAAATTACTGGAACAATATGTACAAAGTGCAACTTACACCATTGATGAAATTCAGTAAATCACTGAGCCAACTGCGCTTGAACTGGCTGCACGCAAGCACACAGAGGTAAACGCTGACGCTGGCAGGCTAGTCTAGTGCAGGGGCCAGCAGTGGTCATGATCTGGCTGCTCAACGAATGTACAACACTGACTGATCAGCTCCGGCATGCTGGTAAATTGCACTGGGAACTGAAAATAGCCGGTTGTGGCATTCAATGAATGTACATCTCCGAATATACTCTGCTCCTACGGGCTGGCAAGTGGCACTGGGAAACGACTATAGCTGGTTGCGGCAGTTTAAGGATTAAGAAGAACAAAACGGAAAACTCGAGAACACTCAGCTGGAGATGCGTCACAGGGCAGCAGTCAGTCAGCAGCAAGGGGAAATGAATAACGCTGTAGCAGCCCGGTGCCGCTAAGATTCACACCGTCGAGAAGATGGTGATTTATTTATTTTTATGGTGAAGATTCCAGGGACACACCCAGCCTTGACCCGACCCACACGCACTCACAAACAGAGACAAAAACAAAGCATACCGGTAATCAAACAGCAAATAAAGAATGTAATGAAAACAATACCACCCCATACCGGTAATCAAACAGCAAATAAAGAATGTAATGAAAACAATACCACCCCAGTTCCCCTTACAGCAATTATACATTAAATACAACAAAGCACCAACAAAACACACACAGTAAAGTCCATGAAAAACGGCAACAGATGAAATGTAATGATGAAGATAGTCCAGAGTTCACATGTTGAATGGGAATGTAAAGATAGTCCTACCGGTAGTTCCTGAAATGGTGAAGACGGGTGGACGGGTTCAGGAGTGCTCCTTTCTTCGCAGAATAGCAATCAATTCACTTACAGTCCTCATGTACACAGGCAGACTGCAAACAATCCAGACCCCAACCACGAAATGATCCAGGACAAAATGAATAAGTACAGGTAACCCAACAGAAGGTAGGCAGAGAGACAGGAACTTGAAACACAAATTACAAAAACTTTTTTTTTTCTTTTGGTCACTGGCCCTCTTTTTAAAAGCCATGCTGACATCCTTTGAGCCCAACAGCCCCTGCACCCTCAGCAGATGACCAATCAGAGCCACTGCAAGTACTTCTGGGAGTTGCAGTTTCAAATTCTATGTAGTGTACGCTCTCAGATTGGCTACTTTCACCATCCCAAGCCTCATTTTCCTTACGGTTGCTTCCTGTTCTCTCTGCAGTGCAGTATTGCCACAAAAAAAGCCATAAAAAATTGCGGAGGATATTTACGGTTTCCGCTAACAATTATTAGTTAGGTTCTAAGGAAAAATCTGCAAACCCTGAACTGCGTCTTCAAGGGGGTCTACTGTATTTGATATTTGGACTTCAGTTTTCATACATTGTGCACTTCATGTCAAAATTTTTTCATTAGTACTTTAACATGAAAAAAAATTATTTTAGGTATCTGTTCAACATTTCCTGTCATCCTACATTTACCCAGATAGTTGTAGACATGGAATTCACATGAAATGTGTGTATATAATAATATATAACAATATATTATTTACCCTATACAACTCCAGGCACCTCACACCCACATAAACAGACTTGAGCAGGGAGAACTTTTTGTCCGAGTTGAGCTGCGGCGGTGGGGTGATGGGATAGCAGGCTACTTGCTGCTTGTGCTGATCAACACATTTGCAAAACAAAAGATGCTAATGGAGAGGTGCAAAGGAATTTAAGGTGGCCCAGGATTACGAGTTTTTTCGTTGGCTTCAGGGATTCTAGTGTTAAACACAATGAAAAGGTGAGTCTTTGATCTTAGCTTGAATCTCAAGGCATATTAGGCTTTCAAAACATGTCTACTATATGAAAAGATGTCTGCTGTCTAACAAATTTATATTGTATAAGCTGCATAGACAGGTATTCTGGAATATTCATACAGATAGCATTAAGAGTTTGGAAAGTGATTTGATATCAGATAGGAAGCCAGGACAGACAAATTATGTGGTGTGGTTTGAGTCTATACACTTGCAGCAGCATTGCAAACCTATTGTAAACTGTTAAAATTGTGTGCAGGATGTTTGCTGATAAGGGATTTGTATCATATCAATGGTAAAGTAGTTTGGCATTTGATCTAGAGAGGTAGGATCTGGGTCTGAAAATATATTGCAGAAGACGAAATTACATTTTTATTTTACATGGGAGGTGGGATTCAAATGTCAGCCTGTTACCACATACTATTCCATATATGATCATAAAGGATAACATTGATGGTTTAATGACAAAAAAAACATCTTGAATTATTTTTGATAGAAGAACTAGTTCTGTTTTATTTATGTTGAGTTAGACTATGCTTATAGACATGCAGACCCTGGGATCATGGAAGCAGTTAATTGCTTATTTTGTGATACTTCCGGAAATAAATTTCTTATAAAGCGTCACCCATTAAGCAATTTGTAATTGTATAGTAGTGACCAAATAACCCAGTGGGTGTATGTAGTACAGTATAATGTATAAAGAAGTACAGAATTTTGTGGGACACGAGTGGAAAGATTGCAGATTGCAACATTGCTTATAATGTTTAAAATTATTTTTTCATTGTGACTACTTTATAATAAGGCTGTTTTCTTAAATATCAGATCCTGATGCTGATGTTCTATCCATAAGAGACGAGAATGAAAATGAATTTGTAAGACAGCAGTTAATGCCTTATGAAAGCCTGGCCAGTTGGATATGGTTGGGAATTTATAATGATTCAGCAGGTAATTAAATCTTACTACTACACATTATTTAAAAGCAAACCAGAAAAAAGTGTTTCGCTATTTGCCAGGGAACATTTTGTATATTATAATGACATTAAGTGTGAGTCTGTAAAATAGCAATAATATCAGATTATGTCTAAACTGAAATTTCTTTTTCCTGAAAAAGTTATAAAAATTAAGAAAATCTTCATTCTATAGGAAGGAAGACAGTTGTACACTAAAGCTTTGACAAGATTAAAAAAAATGATATAGTCCTGGTCTGCCCATGAACCTCCACCAAAAAAAAAAAACACTGTCTATCCCAAACTGGAGTAGATATCAGAACTGCTCAACCCTTGGAGAGTCTATGAAATCTTCCCCTCGTTAATCAACCATACAAAACAGCTCTCATCAATGTTGAGCACTAAAGTGCTTTGAAAATCACATTGCTTCCACTGATTGTGGTTTATTTTTGGCTAAATGGCTTTCACTTAATTCCTTAAGAAACATTTAAAATAGTTTTAAGAACTTTTTCTATTCTTTTGTTTTACTGTGTAAGTTAAAGTTAGCAAACCAGATAAATTGCACTGATAATAAATGGGGTGACTTGGAAAGGGTGGATCCTTTTAGAGGAGATAAAGGGGTACATTTGTCTTTTTTTTGTGTTCTTCCTATTGTCTACATGTTCCAAGTGAAAATCATGTTCTTTTTAGTTGCTGAATGGAATTATTTTTGCCTAATCTATTTCCAGACAATCGCTTGAAGTGGTATGATGGGACAAATGTTCATTTCTCTAATTGGAGAAATGGAAGACCAGAAGAAAAGGAGATTTTTTTGGCTGGTATTCATGCTGATGGCCTATGGGATATCATTGGCTACACTGCCAGTCGTTATTTCCACAGTCACAGTATAGTTGCCTGCAAGATTGAAAGGGGTGAGTATAAAAGTTATCATACCTCTTGTGCTAGTTTTGCATTTAAAAAAGTATTGATAATGTGCACAAAATGATACAGCTATAAAATGGCAAGAGCAGTGCTTTATGTCTGCATCAGGACACATATAGGAATATTCAATTTGACTTTGTTTCTCCACAGCCTGTCACGTGATTCTAATATAAAATACTATGAAAGAAAACACATTTTTGTAGCCATTTTCAGTTAGTAGCAAAATTGTATTAAGTAAAGAGAAGCTGAGTAGCAGAAACTAATTTGCTTGTAATTTAATAACAGCTACTATAGGCATACTTTAAAATGGTGACCATAAAACACTCTACTGTGTAGCATCAGAAAAGCAGCTTTTTATTTTTAATCATAATTGGAGTGTATGGCAAAAAAGTCAATTTTAACAACTACTTATGATTAAAGGAGGTCTTTGTGACAGCCCTCCACACCAGTATATCACACAGGAGGCAAAAATCAAAGGAAGAGTTCAAAGTACAAGATCTTGAATCCCTGCATAATTAGTAGGTCCACCACTAAAAACAACAAAAGAACTATCTATTAATGTCTTGTTTTCTAGTCCAGTTAAATATTTGCCCAGCCTCTCTTCATATGATGGCAGTCAGCTGACCCCTTGCTGGAGAGGCAGTCTTAAAACCAATCCTTGGATTAATTAAGGCCAAGCCCTGGAATCACATCCTGTATCAGGGCAGCCTTCATTTTACTATAGGAACACCAGATTAGAGCTCCCTCAACAACTTCATCTCCGATAACTTCTGGTGACCTTAACAGGCCACTGGGAAATGACTATAGTTTCACGTTTGGTGTTCCCTCCTTTTCACTCTCTCTGTCAGTTCAGACAGATCGTTTCAATCTTCATGCTGCACGGGTGAAGTGGCAAGCCCAGTTAAAGTCGATGCTCCCAGCTCGCAAGGAGTAGATAACAATGTGGAAGGCAAGGCCATTTTCAGTTTCAATGAATCTTCTGGAATCGATGAGCTATCATGACTTGAATTACTTGCACATTCACTCCCACTTTCGCTCTCGGCTGGAGACAATGCACCAGCTGGCTCCAGGTCCCAAGAAATCTGCCCTACTGTATTTTTTGTTAAATTCTTCTGACAGCCTGTTTCTGAGGACAGTAATATGAGAGGTGTTTTCTCATTATTACTACAATCAGCTTTTGGTAAATTAAATAAAACATTATCAGAACACTTGTTTTAAAATCTAAAAACACCATTTTCCGAATTTAATGTAAAACTTGCATGAATGTGAAGTGATTTTAAATGAACTTTTTATATTCTGTTTATCCATTAGAATTGGCTGGAATAGACCCTAGACAGTTCAACACCACTTTTATTTTTCATTATATAATATATTCTGACTATATAGTATTTAATTGTTTAATTTAACAAGTGTAGTACTAAGAGGAGCACTAACACTGGCTTTCATTTTCAGGATCAAAAAGTGAACACAGTGCTCCTTTGCCTGAAACGGAAGTCTATGGCAATTTGACGTATAGACTTGTAAAAAAGAAAATATCTTGGTACGATGTTTTCAGAGAATGCAGAAGACAAGGTGATGATTTGGCCAGCATTCATACCGAATCTGAACACCTGTTTTTGAAACAGCTTGTTAAGAAGGATGGCTTTCCTTTGTGGATTGGTCTCTCCAATCAAGGAGTAAGTTCTGATAAATTTCTTATCAAAAGAGTAAAGTTAACAGAAAAATCATTGATTTATCATATTTTGCTTTAACCAATAAATTGTGTGTGTTTTTTTTTTTAATTGGAACAGGGTAACCTTTAGGAGTGGCAAACTCCTAACACTTCTAACACAAAAATGCATCAATATTTTCATTTGAGGGTTCTTTACAAAATAACCAAGCAGTATAAGACAGTACAGCAAACAAAACATAAAAACATAGTTTTAAATCTCTCTATTATAATAAAAAAAATCCTGGGACAAGACTTTTTAGCCTGGGACAGACGTGACTTTTTCAGAGAGATACTTTCACATCCTGCAAGATGAGACTTTGTGCCAAGAGGTTTAACCATGCCCGGGGACGGAAATAAAAGACAAAGATTAGATGACAAAGTAGAATGTCGTAAAGAATTAAAAATCGTTGGTGTGATACACATGCAGAGCAGGTTAGAGATAATGAAAGTACTAAAATTTGAAAGTCACAAAAAATGATAGTAAAGATCACATTAGCGCAAACAAACTGAAATTATTACTCAGTGAAATAACTGAATAGTGAAAAGAGATCAAATATATTGTTTGGATTTAAACTTTAAGTCGGAGACTTGAAGATCATCTAATTTGTGTTGCCATCAGGGAAAAGAAGTGTTTCTTCCCAGTGAAGAGGCATATCTGCGAGAATTAAAAGATTTGTTGTTTGGTGAAAGTGAAATCCACATACGCGAGTGGCATAGACGCGGAGTGGCTGGCACGTAGGGCAGGCCTGGAGGGTTGGTGAGCGAAGCCCCCTAGTACTGTGCTGAAATTAAAGATATAGGGAGATATTTGAATTCTGGGTAATGTCCAACTGAGAAGGACACATTAAACTGCTTACAGGAGTTGGGGCCAGAGAAAACTTTCATTTTATTAAATTTCTGTATTTTAGGCATCAGAAAATTTATTTGAATGGTCTGATGGAACAGACTTTAACTATAAACCATGGGAGTTTGAAAACTCCAATACTACAGGAAATTGCGTTTACTTGGATACAAAAGGATTCTGGAAGCGGCAGAACTGCAACTCCATACTCGATGGTGCTATATGCTATAGGACCTCCAGAGAAGGTGAGTAAAAACTGTTGGGTAATACAGCATGTGTAGGAAGGGCTGTCTCAGTTTTAATTTCACTTGTAAACATGTGGGTGTGTAACAGTTCACAGACAAGTAACATTTATTTTTAGTCCACAATTAGTAGCTAGTTTCACTGTGCACTAAAGCTTAACATAATCAAAACATAATTAGAGTTATTGATTTAAGAAGAGCTAGTATCTTTTGAACACGGGTGACCAAAACAAACAAATTTAGGTTAACATTTACAACTGAGAAGAGCACTGTGTAAAAACTAATCATCATCATCGTCTTTCCACTGTTCATGGACAGGACCACAATAGCAACATGCTGAGATAGGCTGACTCTCCGGTCTTCCTTGGATTATATCCAGGGGGTCCCAATCAAGTGATATATTCCCTCCAGAGTGTTCTGGTTTTTCTCTTCAGTCGTCTCACAATTGTATATTCCCATTGAAGGTGGCTAGGAGTGTCATAACTATATGTCCAACCCATTTTAATCAGCCCCTCTTGGTCTAGAAAAGCAGTCATTCTGTGCCAAGGTCCACCCACATTCCTGAGCTCCTTAATATCACACAGATTAAGCCCAGCAACTCTGTGTAGCAAGTTGGCTACTTGTTCTGCCTATCTGTTTCTTTCATTTCTTTTTTTCATTCTCGATCCAGAGCTTGTGATCACAGGGGAAGAAGCAGATGTAGATTGAACAGTAAATCAACACCACCTTCTACAGAGCAGTAAAACGTTTATAAAACTGGTTCCAGGATTTGTTTTACCCTCACTTGTGAACAAGACCCTAAGTTACTTAAGCTTCTCAACTGTGGACTCCTGGCTCACCACTTACCCATAGGGAATTTTTCATAAGAGGACAATGATAGCGATGCCAACACAATTTTCACTCCACAAATAAAGGGAGTGAATGGCACGTAGCAGCAGCCCTGAAACCTCCTATTGAAGCATATTTCGCACTGTACCATGGGTTACATGGTCATAAACATTTCTAAAGTCCACAAAGCACACATTGACTGCATTGGCTTGACCCCTCAAGCATCAGTGCAAGAACAAAGAGTTGATCCACTGCTCAGTATCCAGGATGGAATCCAGATTGCGGTTGAATTATTATAGTCTCTGCTCCAGTACCCCCCATAGGCCTCAGTTATTGGACCATACCCTCTGCCCCATTTAAGAATTCAGACCACGACCTTGGTCTGCTAGTCCCAAGGCACTGTCCCTCATTACAATGCAACACTGAAGAGGCACATTAACCGTAACACCTCATAATATCAAAGTTCTCAGGATTTCTGGTTCAGCTTCTTCCACTGAAGTGCATTTTAGTCACTACAGCCCCAACTAATGCTTTTGGCATTGCTTCCTCATTTTTTCTATTATGATGTTTCAAGTTTAGAAGTTCCTCAAATTACTTCTTACACCTTTTGATATTATCTCCAGTTGAGGTTAACGTTTCCCACACTTACTGAGAACTGTCTCTGTGACATCCTACCTTCTCTTCCAGTGTTGTCAAATGGTTTGAAAGAATCTCTTTGAAACTTTCCAAACGCCTTTCACCAAATTCCACTGATGAAGCTGCCAACCTTTTGTCCTTCCGGTACCCCTTTGTTAAATCTTTAGACCATTCAACTTGCTTCACATGGATGCTTATGGCTAGCATCTACCAATGGACCCTAGTGTTTCCATCAAGATGGATACAAACAAGATTTTGTCCACAGCTTTTTGCAGCTGTCTTTCCTTCTGAGTTCTTGAACATAGTCACTTTAGACTCTGCATCCCTGACCTCCTCCAAGATGTAAGATCGAAAGAAACTCTTACAGAAGTGGGAGTTGAACTCATTCTTAAATTTGCTAGTTATTCCCAGCATATCTCACAACCTGTTTAGATTTTCGATGTCTGTTGAGCAGGTGTTCCATCCATGTTGTTTAGCAAGTGTTGTCCAGTCAGGCTTAACCTGAAAAAACTGTGTAGAACTTCCGTTTTAAAAAAAAAATTGTAATAGCACTAAAAAAAATTTTAACATTTTTACTAATTTAGCATTGAACCACTGATTGTCTTCATGACCTGAGGACAACTAAGGTAATAAACAGTCATTTTTCACCACAGAGGTGATCCAGGGATCCTTTTGCAAATTTTTAAAGGCAAGGAATCCAGAGGACTTCACCTGAATCAACAATATGAGCCAGAATATACAGTATTTACACCAATATGTTTCCAAAACATTTTTAAGTGTTACTCAATGAAGTTCGTTTTAAGAGATCCAAACATTTCAACTTACATGGAAAAGCAGTGAACTTGGGCTTTCAAAAGGTATATATCACTTGTCCATGTGTTGTTTTCTTCACCTCAAAAGATGCATAATTAGATCATCTTTCCTACTTCTTGATCAACGTATTACATCACAATCCCATATATAGATTGATGGTAATCTAGTAAAATAGATGGTAATCTAATTAATGTGGAGGATATATTGCACAGGTTTCTGGACAATCGGAGACTAGATTGAAAATCCTGTACAGCTTCCCAGAAGCTAAATGATCAGCTTTCCAAAGGCAGCCAATTGGGACACTGAACATCAGTCCATGGAAGTTCTGAGCCATATAAACTTTTGTTTCTTAAGAGCGAGGTCCGTGTGTTATGTTGAACCTGTGGGTAACTTTATGCCATCCTGCATTTTCTAAGAGAACGCTGAGAAGGCTGAAAGACTATTTTTTTCAGCAGTGGAAGCAATAGAGATGTGATTCTCAGTGACTAGGAGCAAAGACATTCGTTTGTGCCTGTGCCATGCTGTTCTGAGGAGGACTGTGATTTTTTTGGTCTCAATCCAGATGTTATTACTGGCCGGCTAACTAAATTTTACTGAACTGAAGCACATTATCAATGCTTTTTACTTAAAAGAAAATGCCATTTTATCTTTTATTTGCTGGCTTTTGTTTCACCTTTATTTCTGATGCATATTGTTGTTCTTTTTTAGGTACAAGAAAATGCCATTGGTTGTGTGATTTTTATTTTTCACACAGTTTGCTCGGTGTGTTCTAATTGTTTTTCCAATACAAATACAGAGAAAATGGCATTTTTTCCCTCTCTATTATCGTATGTTATATAGTACTGTAAATAATTGGCTGAAAAGGCGAATTTGTGCAGAATCAAAGAACATAAAGAACTTTGATAGGGTGAAATATCACTACATACAAAAGCGCTTTACCCAGGTGGATTTTTGTGACTTTCATCTTAAAGGGTTAAAGATATATTATTAATTTTGCTGCACACAACAGATTCATAACAGACCATACCTGTATGATGACCCAAGGAATTGTCATACATACCTGTTCAGTTTCCATGGACGCCCTGCTAGTATTGTTGCCAAGTCAGCAAATCTGATGAAATGTTTTTTTTTTTCTACCAACACTGAGTTATCAGGACTAAGAGATTCCTCAGCCTGCTGCTCTTCTTGAATTCTTGCCACAAGTGAATTAGGCCCCCACATGCACTGTGAAGAGGCTTGTTGGAGGATATGCTGCACAATCAGGTTTTCACTCTCATAGATTTTCCTGATGAGACTGCTGCCATGGCAAATACATTATAGATACAATTTTTGGAGTTAATAGTTACCTGAAACGAAACTTTAACATTGAAAATCACCTGGAATGAGACAGTCGTAAGTCCAGAACACTAGTAATTCTGAGGAATCTGGAGCTGCAAAAGGCTGTGGCTGTCCAATATAAGTAATCACCTAATTCATTTATGTTGTAATATAGCCAAGATTGACAGCAATGACAGCTATGGAGAGGAGTAGTTCTGATGTCAGACTTTTCAGTGTCTGACACCCATGTGTTTTTAAAAACCAAAGACTGACTTAGCAAATATGTAGCCAGAAGTGTTGCAGCCCAGGGAGTCATTAACATCCACAAACTTTTGTCACTTTGCACTGTGCTTCATACACACTGACCTAGTACTTTTCAACTAGTGGGCAACTCATCATTACATCAGAGTCCCCAATTTTCATGTAAATGAAGGAGCTATGCTACTTTTCCAGCATGCTTACTTTAAAAAGCTAATATAGGTTACTCTTCTGTGCTATGGTGCTGATAAATTCAATACATTTTATACTTCTTGTAAATCAAACTATGCAGACTGTATACCTTTAGCATCAGTGTTAAAATAGCTTCATGTAGGGCAGGAGTTTTAATATGTCTAGGTATGTTCCCACTACCGTGTACTTTTTGCATATGCAGTAATAGTTCAGACCCAATTCCAAGTTGAGATACAACCTTTTAACGTTTACTACTTCACTATGCATGTGATGGAATTGACATTTCACTGGAATTAAATGCTACTTTGTCATTTGAAAAAAAATGCTTTACAGTCTGGAATTGGTGGGCTTCATGCTTGGAGATTTTCATCTCAGATTAGGCAGTGTGACCTGATTCTTTTTATAACCAGTTCCGTGATACTACAACTTACATCTCAACTCCTTTGCAGTTTTCCATTGTAAAGTTAAATTTCTATTTTTTTTTTTTTTTGGTAATGTTTTTAGCTGCATTTGCAGAATCCCGTGCAGAACCATCTGCTCCATCACTTGGATGCCCTAAGAGTGGTTCCTCTGCCACCTGGATCCTTTATAAAGATCACTGCTATGCATTCAATGGATCATTCTACAACTACACCGTGTTTTCCATGGATGAAGCCTCGCAGTTGTGTCAGACTCTTGGTATACTATTTTAATTTTTTTTCTAACTTTGTTAAAAATTACTCTTTTGAAGTTTTTAAAGCAAGTACATAAAACATGCATTTATTATAACATAATAAAGTAATCACATTGCTTAAAATGTTTGAACTAAATAGCAAGTGTATATATTGTAACTTCTAAATTAAATTAGGTGCTAAATTAAAATTAAAAAGCTTGTTTGCTAGCTACACTGATCTGATGGTTTAAAATAAATTCTGTTAATTCATCTTTATTTCTAGAGCCCTCTTCTCTTCTTTTAACTATAAAGGATGCTGATGAGAATACCTTTGTAACAAAGCAGATCAAAGCCCATCACCATATCACCAGACATGTCTGGCTTGGAATGAACCATGATTCTAAAGGTATGTATGAGCTTATGGGTTGGCACAAAAGAGTATTACATATTTTACCAGACAGTGTGAGACTGTTGGGTCCACCTATCAGGCATAGCTTTATCTGCATTGAGTCTGTGCTTACTCATGTGTTGTCTGAGTGTGTGTTTTTTTTTTGAGTACTTTGTTTTACTACTAAACCCTAAAGACATCCAAGTTAGGATGATTAGTGACTCTAAATTGTCTAAGTTTTAGAGAAAATGTGCCCAACAATGCTTTGGCATTCCACTTAGAGTTGATCTCTGCCTTGCTCCTGTACAACCAGGGTGGACTCTGGCTTCCTGTAACCCAGTTTTGTAATAAGTGGGGTCAGAAAGTGAATGAATGCAAAATATAGTTCTTTCTACAATGCTGCATTTGTTTAGAATATACATATGAATTTGCAAGATGGCGCCGACTGTCAAGGCACGCCGTCAGCCGCTCTGGCTTTTGTGTTTCTCGTTACTCCTGCTTTTTTCTCGGCTTACTTACTCCTGTGATGCTCTTCCTGACTCGATCATTCGTTATGATCGCTTCACCCTTCTGGCTCTTCGAACGAGTGCCGGGGGTTTCTCGACATTTGACTCCGGAGTTCACTCAAACCTTTGGCCGACTGTTTGAGGAAGTCCCGGCCTTCCTCATCACTGTCCACGGCTTGGCCGGTTGCCGATGGAAACGCCGCCGCCGTTGGAAGCGTGGAGGCACCAGGGCTCGGCTCCGAGCCTCCTGGATCCTCTCTAGGAACAACTCTCCTGGCTCCCAACATGAGTCAATGCTCCCGGAATGCCTCTTGCCCTCGGATTCTCTGGTACACTTCCCTGCCTCACTCCGTCACCGCCGCCGGGGAGTGAACTTTAACAACCTACGCCGCATCACGATAATGTCAGCCGCCACGGCTGGTGCGTCTTTGTTAACGTCGTCCCAGCCGGTTCGTTTTGCGCTGATAAATGCCAGATCGGTCGTGAACAAAACTTTCATCCTGAAAGACTTTTTTCTTTCCAATGGCCTGGATTTTTTATGTACTGCTGAAACCTGGATTTTACCGGGCGAGACGCTCTCACTCACTGAAGTTTTGCCCCCGGGATGTTCCTTTATCAACACACCGAGAGCGCAGCGCCGCGGCGGGGGCTTATTGACCTTATTTAAATCTGATTTTATCTGCAAACGCCCTTCCCTTCCGCTTTCATTTTCCCCTTTAACTTTTGAGCTCAGTATGTTTGAACTTGTCTGTTCTCCACCGCTGCTGTGCACACTCATCTATCGCCCCCCAAAATATAGTAAGGACTTTTTAGACGAATTTGCAGCTTTTTTGGCTGATATTACCTGCAGATATGATCGCTTCCTTTGTTTGGGTGATTTTAATATCCATGTTTGCTGTCCCGTTAAACCTCTAGCAAAAGACTTTCTGGACATTATTGACTCCTTTGGTCTTTCTCAACTAGTCAATGGACCAACACATGGACAGGCTCACACACTGGACCTGGTTCTTTCTCGCGGTCTCAGAATCAGTGACTTGGACATTCTGCCTCCCAGTTTTTCTGATCACTCGCCTGTTCTGTTTAATTTGGATTTGGTCTCTGCTGAGCATGGTAAATCCACCACTACCCGTCCCTTCCGTGTCATTTCCCCTTCTGCTGCTGAAGATTTTGCAGCTGCTTTTTCATCAATCTCCACATCATGTGAATCCACGGATGCTGATGTTTTATTGCAAACCTTCTATACTTCCTGCTGTTCTGTGATGGATGTTGTAGCCCCACTCAAACAGAGACAATCCAAAGTCAAGCATGACCCATGGCTAAATGAACAAACTCGCTCCATCAGGCAAAACTGTAGGCGGCTAGAACGTAAATGGAGGAAAGATGGTCTCACTGTTACCTTTGACTGCATGAGAGACATGTGGTCTCAATACCAGAGAGCAGTCAGAGGTGCAAGGAACCGTTTTTTTTTACTGACATCATCTCAAAAAATTCTGGCAATCAACGTATCTTATACAAAACACTAAATGCTGTCCTCTCTCCAGCTGCAACTGTTTTCTCTTCTTCCTCCAATGCTCTTTGTAATCAGATCCTTACGTTTTTTCTGGATAAGGTCACGAACATTAGATCCCAGATCTCTATTTCTTCTTCTGGCTCTGTTGATTTAGCCGTTCCTGTACACGGCTCCCTCACTAGCTTTGAACCCATTTCGCTCCCCCATCTGGAAAAAATCGTCGCCTCAATGAAGCCTTCAGGCTCTCCGGACGATGTGGTGCCATCCAGACTGCTGAAAGATGTCTTTCCTGTGATTCGATATGATGTCTTAAAGATCATAACTAGTAGTCTATCTTCGGCTACAGTTCCTTGTGCTTTCAAACACGCAGTTGTACATCCAATCGTGAAAAAACCTGATCTTGACCCTGCCGTCTTCTCCAATCTTTGTCCAATTTCCAAACTACCTTTCCTGTCAAAATTACTCGAAAAAGTAGTTTATGAGCAATTAATTCACCACCTACAGGACCATCAGGTAATGGACCTTTTTCAGTCAGGCTTTAGGCCCCAACACAGCACAGAAACCGCGCATTTACGTGTCCTAAATGATGTCCTTTTGGCATTGGACTCAGGACTCTACGTGATTATGGTTCTTCTCGATTTATCTGCTGCCTTCGACACAATCGACCACGACATCATGATCTCCCGACTCGAATCCTGGGTTGGTGTATCTGGCTTAGCCCTCGACTGGTTCAGGTCATATTTCTGCAACAGGACTCTTAGAGTCATGCTAGACGATTTTTCATCTGAATCAGTCCCACTCCCATGTGGTGTCCCCCAGGGTTCCATTTTGGGGCCACTACTTTTTTCAATTTACATCCTGCCTTTAGGTGCAATTTTTAGAAAACATGCAATCTCGTATCACCTATATGCTGATGACTGCCAAATTTATTTCTCCCTCAAGTCAACTGACTCCACTAAACCTCTTCTCAACTGCTTATCTGACATTAAGGACTGGCTGGCTGTAAACTTCCTTCACCTGAACGATTCAAAAACCGAGGTCATTGTTTTTAGTCCCGACCGCAAACAGACCCTACCCCTTGGCCTCGACTTTCTTCCCATTCCAGTAACTTCGTCTGTTTCCAATCTTGGAATCAAAATGGATATGGTCCTGAAAATGGATGCTCAAGTCAACAGCACAGTAAAATCCTGCTTTTTCCATCTCAGGCAAATTGCCAAACTCAAACCAATTCTGCCTTACCACCTCCTGGAATCAGTAATCCATGCATTCATTACGTCCCGGCTCGACTATTCTAATTCCTGCCTATATGGTATTAGTAAAGCCACTCTTTCGAGACTCCAATTGGTTCAAAATGCGGCTGCAAGACTTTTAACTGGAAGCAGCAGAAGCCAACACATTACACCGATTTTAAAAAACCCTACACTGGCTGCCGGTTAGCTTCAGAATTGATTTTAAGATACTCCTCTTAACCTATAAGGCACTAAATGGTCTAGCCCCTGCCTACTTGAGTGTCTTGCTCCATCATCACAATCCCCCTCGTGTTCTTAGATCCGCAGATCAGCTGCTCCTAACCGTTCCCAAGGCACATTTTAAAGCTCGTGGTGAAAGGGCTTTTTCTGTCTGTGCACCCAAGCTCTGGAACTCCTTACCTTTTGTGGTTAGGCAAGCCACTTCAGTCGCCACATTCAAATCACACCTAAAAACGCACTTCTTCACATTGGCTTTTAATTCTTAACCTGTCTTATTCCCACTTGCTTTTTGCTATTTCTGTTTTATTGGGTCCCCTGACCTGTTTTTTAGTGTCTCTGTTTTAATTCTCTCTTAATGTTTGTTTTTAATATTTTGCTTTTAGTCTTGCTTGTTTTAACTGTACAGCGCTTCGGTCAGTTGTAATGCTGTGTTTTTAAGCGCTTAACAAATAAAAATGGTATGGTATGGTACGTTTTGTGCAACATGAAGGTTTTCATCATATCTGATATATGCTTCCTTTATGGAGGTGTTTTTTTTTCTTCATTATTGCCAGCATATAACAAAATGCTAAGAAGTTTATCAGAATATACTTGATTGTTCTTTGCTTAACAGATCATGTTCAGGAGCCTTAGTGTAAACTGCACATGTTAATTGTTGAGGAAAAAAGCATAGCATGATTTGAAATAATGAAAAGACATGATGTTGTATCTCACTTTTAGAAGACAACACTGCAAAAGAAACGCTAGATGGGCAAATACACTGTGCATAAAAGTGCATATTACAACTTTGTTAACTACAGGTTCCAGTACATGAGTTAGAATTCTGTATCTAGCAGAGGCAGTAAACCATTTAAGCATCATATCCATGTGTTTTTTGACTCGAATCAAATAGTGAGTATCCTTGGCTGCATTAAATCACCAAATGCTTGAAATATTGTTTTTTTTGTCTTGTTGCTAATTAACTGATATATTTTCTTACATTTTCACATGTTTTTGTCTTCTGTACACTAGGCATGTCAGTATAGTGTTTAGCAATCTTTGTGCAATGCCTGTGTTTTCTGTTGATTCCTCAATGGCTAAGGATATATGATTAGCCTGTCTGACACTGTCATCTAACATTGGACATTTTCTGACAAAATGAGAACACAACGTGCAGCTGTTGCACCTGACAGAGTTACCTGTTTCATTATAACTAGTACTATCCAATAAAAGCCTGTATTGCCCGTTGAAATATCTCCACATTAGTGAAAGCTTTACTGTGTCTCCATGTAGCTACAGAGAAGCACATTTTTTGTGATTTAAAAAACACCTGAGTATTTTTCTGATATGCTCATAGCTTGCTTTCAAGGCCTTTATTTTCCTGTGTCAGGCCTCAGATTATAATAGATAAGATTGATTAATTGAAGGTGTCATGCTTCTAAATGATAGTGGCACCTGACATGATATTCTTTTATGACTGCGACTTGGGTCACTGCAGATGACACAGGTTTACAGAGCATTTCTCAATGATGGCATTACAAATACATACTTTTTAGGTAAATCAAAATGACAGAGACATTCGTTCTGATAGCTGTCTTACAATGTAAATTATGAATATTATTTCCTGACTAATTAATAAAAGTTCCTTTGTTGGGCAAGACCTTTGTGGATTTTCATGAGATAAAAAGCATGAATTTAAATGATTATACCAATGCAACATATTCTTGGGAATTTCCCACCTTTCAAATGCATACATTTGGCAGATGTCAACTTAGTTAATAAGTGTGTAATGTGAATGAGTAAGTGATTGAATAAGAGTGTACAGGAACGAACAAGGGAGTATGTCTGTTAAAGAGCATGAAGGGTGTTTATGTGTGTGTTTGGAAATGGGTTGAGTTACAACAGGGATTTGCCCAAGAGAGTCCTTTCTCTGTGGTAATTAGGCACCAAGTAAAGTCTTTTTGATGACTCCTGATGTACTCTATTCTTTAAGGACAATGTTATGTGCATAACACACCCAGAAATATGATACTGTTTCATCGCTGAAATTCAAGTAATTTATAGATTTGCAGTGATTTACAATTGTGTTCATGTATACAACAGTGTACAATGTACAGGAGCCACAAAAACAATGAGGAAATGCTAACAAGACATACTTGGTCAGCCAGTAGGACACATCTATTGTTGTAGCTGTTTCTCTCAGTAGTGGAAGGGATGCTCATTGCACCAGTATCCAAAGCCACAATCTTCATTTGATCTATGTAATTACACACATGAAGGGGAGACTATGCAGAAAACAGTAAGGCCAAACTTTGTCTATGCAGTGACAACATAGGTTCATCTCCCTGCCAACAAATGTGTCAAGTTTAATTGAGTTAATTAGAATGAAGGGAATGAATTTATATCAAAGTCTATATCCACTCCATACAGAGTAAGAGAAAATTCTCATTCTGGCAAATACTTTGGAAATTTGTATTGCTCAGAGATGTGCCAAGCAAATAATCAACTTCCATCTTTCACAGAGAAAATGTTGACATGCTTGCTACAAAAGAGTAAGAGCTTATAAAAGGGAATCGTTCATTCAAAATGTGCCAGACACAAGCAAGCACGATATATGGCATACAGTATAATGACTGTACTGTCTGTTTGTTTTATTGGGTACTTGTGAACTCTATAAAGTTAGACAATAATGTCCACATGAGTAGATTCTTATTAAAGTAACTGTATTGTGCAAGTAAAGCACTGTATAAGGAACAAATAGTAACATATACAGAGTAACTTTCATGCTTTACATACCCAGTATTTATTAAAACAGTCATCAAGTGGCCTGCCTTTGATGTGCCTTCTCCACATTTCAGTACAGGGTTTTGTAAAAAAAAAAAAAAAAAAAAAAAAAGAACATTCCATTAAAAAATTGTATGTAATTATAGTGTTAAAGCTGTTTCCTTTGCACCTCCTTTGGTGTTATCCAGTTGTCAGTGTGTGTTCTACCTTTAACAGTATAATGTATTGTCATGTTTATAGGTAATCCAGACAGCTGGATCGATGGCTCAGCCCTCTCCTTTTCTAACTGGGAGGCAAACACAACAAAAGTGAACTCTGAAGCAAACTGCACTGTTATAGTTTCTACTAATGGAGCATGGATAAACATAAACTGCAAGGAAAGTCGCAGCAGGGTTGTCTGCAAAGCTCCAAAAAGTCAGTATTGCCTTGCAAGAATGTTATTTGTGTGATATAACTTTTCTGATATACATTAATAGTATTTAGTAAACCTAGCTATCTATCTATCTAGTATGTCAAGCAACAGTTTTTATTACTGTCTTTTTCTTGAAGCCATCAAAGCAAATGCCTGGACATCTTGTAAGATAATAGTCATTTTTAATTTTAGTCTTCACTATAGCCTTTAAGATTTCATTGTTCTCAGTGCAGCAGGACTCAACAAACCATAATTCATGGGAGTATGTATGTAGGTTAGATTATGCAAGTTCCCTCGTTACTGTGTAAACACACACAGTAGTACATCAGCATTCAATCACAATAAAAATACACAGTCTCCAAGATAAACTAGAAAATATGCATATACTTGTTTATTTTTGAAAAGTGTTTAATTCATCCCATAACGGAGCCTGCATTCTTGTTTTGTTTGTTGATTCAGTGCTCCTCTCTTGAAGTGATGTTAGTGGCTCAGCACACCAGAGCACAGAAAATCACACTTGCAGAACATACCGAGGATGACACAACCCACATCAAAGGAACACAGTGTCCTGAGAAAAAGAGTCTGCTCTGCCCGTTCTTAGATAGTTCTAATGTGTTAGTAGTCCAGTCCAGCAGGTCACTGATGTGGATCCTCAAGTATTTGTAAGAGTACACCACCTCCACATCCACTCCCTGAGAAGTGAATGGGCGTAGAGGCTGTTTGTCAATGACCAGATCTTTTTGTGGTGTGAACTTGCAGACAAATCTCTTTGCACCAAGAAATAAAGTTCTCCACCTGACTCCTATATATATCAATATACCCCATTACTGCAGAATCAGAGAATTTCTGCAAATGACATGACAAAGTTCTCCACCTGACTCCTACACCCTGCCTTATCCCTGTTGCCAACACACCCCATTAGTGCAGAATCAATGGAGGATTTCAATAGGTGCCATGGCCTGGTGTTATAGTTATAGCCTGAGGTTTACAGGGCGAACAGAAAACAAGGCAGGTGCCTTGTGGTGCTCCAGTGTTTCTCACATCCACATCAGAGACACAGTTATTATACCTCCTAAACTGTGGTCTGCCCACCAGATAATCCATTATCTTGCATTCCATAAGCTCATCCACTTGCATATCCCTGAGTTTACCCATTAACAGGGATGACTGGATTGTATTAAAGGCACTGCAGAAATCAAAAAACATAATCTTCACAGTGCTTCCATCTTTGTCCAGAGAGGAATAAACATTGTTGAGCAGATAGATATTGAATAAAGCCTTAATTTATCAGCCTTATGTAATTAAAAACTGTAAATATTGTAATGTTTGCCAAATTATTTAGAAAGCTGGCTATAATTTGAGAATATAGGTAGGTGGACCTCTACATGTGGTATAAAAGCATACTCCAAGCGTAGCTTACCTAATCTAGCACTGTATCTTCTTATGAGCCCTCAGTGACACACCCCTTATTCATGTAAAATAGGGCAGTAAATTAGAGCACTCAGAATTAAATTACATTTTTAATATCAAAAATTAGTGGGGGTATAAAAAAGATACACAAACACTACAACATTAAACAACCCATAATGTTTCACCAGTCAGGACCAACATTGTGCCCACATTCCAGACATTTCCAAATTTCAAAAATCATTTTCACTGAATAGTGTTGTTCAGAATTATGACTGGACAGTATCAGCCCTTAGTTTCAGTTATAGTGATTCTGGCACATCTGTCTTGGAAAAGAAGCTGCACTATTTGTGATCATAGTTAAGGATAATGTGTATTATTTCAAAGCCAAATGTATCTTCTGTAGTTTGGGCTCTTTTCAGTTCTAAAACAAAATGATAAGGTAGATCCAAAAAATGTATAATGCCATTTTCAGTTATAGCTTCAAACAGGTATTAGGTAATTGACATGCAAACTAAAACACAATTACCATGCTTTGTCTTATAATGCCCTCTGCTGCTTACTACCATCCTCCACACTCACATCCCCACACTTTAAAGCCCTGTTATGTTATATGATTTTTCCAGTTATTTTCAATCGCCATACTTCGTTAACAATCTTGGCAAGTCAGGAGTGGTCATGGCACACACCCGTGACAGCTAGTTGTGTAGCCTGACATCCCTCACAAATAGAAGAGAGGCTCATTTGTCTGAGGTCTCGTGTTTTATATATTGCAACAGAATTGAATTTTTAAAAAAAACAAACAAACAAACAGTGCTGAGATTTCACCTAAACTAGCCGTACCTGCAAATTGTTCATACAGCACCAGCTCTGTCAAGCAGTGTGTTAATTGGCTGTCAGGAAAAAGGGGCAAGCTTGTGATACTTTGGACTTGTGAGGCTATGCTAGTAAGTCTTCCGGAGTAGTCTTAATTCATCATCCTCTGCAAGAACTAGTCGTGTAACCCCACATTCTCAAACAACAAGAAGAGCAACTGCAGTCATCCCTTCCAACTAGAAGTCGTGTAATGTGACACAGGAATTACGTTACTTTAAATGCTTGATGGTATTTATGTTGTTATTCCTTTTCATAAGTAGTTATAACTTCCAATCTTTTGTTTATTTGTTATGTATAGGCAACTGTTTGCAGTGAGGTGTTTATTTAAATGTTTAAAAAATCGGTTTGTTTGTTTTTCTAAATAGAGGAAACCTTGTACTAATGCGTACTTTACAGCCTACTGTTGGTTATGAAGTGATTAGCAGTGTTTAAAAATGGCACTATTTGTTTAAATATTAATCACACTTTTTTTAATACAAATGTTTTAAAATGGTACTTTATCCCATCTCCCTGCAGCGGGCAGTGCCATTATAACCGATTACTGTGTGCTTTTTTTTTTTTTTTGTTAATTATAAGAATGAGATAAAAGATCTACCAGAACACCCCTATTACTGATAACCTGAATCTAGCAATTAGGGATTATGGGAAACACAACAGCACATTGTCTACTCTTGTAGATTTAATGCATTTTTTGCCGCTTGTAATAGTTGTGAGCACACTTATGTTGAGCGTGCAAAAAATGTGAATGCTGATGTTTATTGAAATTAATCCTTCATTACCAGCATCCCAGTAAAAATAATAAGAAAGACACGTAAATTGCATTCATAATAAACAGCATTCTACTAGAACAGTATGAATTTGTTAGTTCACATGTAAATGCTGTGCCTTACTTAAGTCTCCTTTTTTGATTTTTTTTTTCTCTTAGGAATGGAAAATGCCTCTCTCATTGTTGCATTCCTTCTGATTTTCTTCATAACAGCTATTGCCGGAATACTTTTTTATGTCTATAGAAGAAACAGGATAAGGTTTTCCCCTTTGTCTTCAACAATACGATACAAAAGAAGCTTTGAGGATATGGATACCACGAGTATATTAACAGAGACAGAATAAAAAATTAAAATTATAAGATGCACTGTTGCTTATAAACAAGCAAGGAAAAAGAGAAAATGCACTTTCTTTAGTTATCATCCAACCAAAGTACCCAGTTACACTTTGTACTTTTTTTTCAACACAAAAACACATTTTACAAAATAATGTCAATTAAGTTTTTGTTTTCTTTATACAATAGTTGACTACAATGTTAAATCAACAATGAGAATAGCCTAACAAATGCACCTTAATTCTTAAAGGATAAGTTTGGTATTTTTCAAGTCTTAGTTATTTCCTTAATTAATGTTGAATATATTGATTTTCCACATGAAATTGTGTTCAAAAGTGAAGTATTTGTTATAATTTTTTTTAAAAAAGACCTTGCCTGATTTTGCTTTTTAAAATTTTAAAATGGGGTTTAAGGGACAGGGGTCCAAACGTAAAAGCAAAAGCCTTAAAACTTACTGAATATGTCCATATACGAATATGTTTGAAGGTAGAAAGGTTTCAATATAAGAAAACCTGCCTCTTCGGTGTTTCTGATGCCTGCTTGTGACAAGAAAATTAAATTGGAAGTAATAAATTTTACCACAGATTCCTTGAGGCAAGCATACATTTTCAGTTTGTGTGTCTGCTCAAAGCTGTCATCGGTGGTAGAGTTTCCAGAGATGCATCTAGCCAGACTGTAGCTTCAGACTGCGTATATTCCTCCCGTCTCACTCCAATTCTATTTTATCTACAGTTATATTATGCCACAACTTGTAACAGATGATGCTCTGGACAAAAGTGTGCCAAGTGTCTGATAGCAGCCGAGCTGTTAGTATGCCATGAAATCCTCCCCTCTGAATACACATCTGCCATCAAACCATTGTGACTATGGGATATAAAACTTGTGCAAGCACCTCTGCACTCTGATACTTAAGTCATATTTTTCCTTATATGCCATGTGTACTCAAATTATTTTTTAACATGTAATGCTGGCACACATACAGAATCGCATACAGGCACACTGTTTTATGGCTGATGTGTTCAATAACACTCTTGGCTTGAAAAATGAATGTATTCAGTACGTTATAGGGCGTTTGTTTCATGTTTGGACCACTGTCCCTTAAAACCCAATATAAGCTGCAAGAACGCACATTTTTTTTTTAATGTATTAAAAATACTTCATTTTAGAACACGGCTTCTTATGGCAAATTACCATATGCTGTGATTGTGACTAAATAACGTTGACCTAAAAAATATGAAACTTATTCTTTAATAATTTTCTAATTCCTTAAGAATATCTCAGGTTTTAACACATTATAGTTGCTTACTTGAATTGGGACTCTTGCACTGGTTTTAATAGTAGCTGGCTGATTCTTGTATTTCTGAGATTGAATTTCCCCTCCATTTCCCAGAGCATTTTATTTTATTTTTTGCTTTATTTACTGTAATGCAAATCAATGTTGTATATAATTCTGCTTCAGACAGCAAGGGTGATATAATGTTATTGCTTTGAGTTTTTGCTTTGATAGAATAATTTAATGTAAGCTGTCTAAGGATTATATAAGGGTTGTACTTGTAGCGACCATCCACACCCAGCATAACACAAGCGAAACCAAAATACAGGTACTTGTCGACTTACGACCGCGATTGGTTCCGACTGACTGGTTGTAAGTTGATCTGGACGTAAGTCGGCCTATGTTAATTTAAGGTAAGAATATTAGACTGGGTAATAATATTGTAATCATCTTAAAGTAATATTTTATCAACATTTTCTTACTTTCTAAGACAAACACAGCATACTACAGTACAATTTGTTTAATATGTGGAAAACGTACAAAACAAGAAATACTGTACTGTACATTTAATTCCTGGCACCACTGGTGCTTGGCTGCGGGTTGTCGATATCGCCTTCATCAGATCAGGCGAGGCTGCGGACGGGGTGATGGGAGGAGTTGCTCTTTTCATAAACATAGTGAGCTTCGTCTGAATTGTTTGTTTTTTTTTTCTCTTCATAAATTTCGCAATAAGGACGAAATGTGTTGCGTGCCATCCGTTCAATCCTCGCAAATCGTTCAATATTTGGGTCCATTTTTTCAAAATGAGCGAGGAGTTTATTCAGTAGAGATAAATCTTCTGACAATCCCTTTGTGGTGAACATTGTTTGTGGCACCTCCTCCTCTTCGTCTTACTCCAATTCTCTTGTTTCTTCTTCCGCCACTCTTTCTTCTTCCAATTCTATCAGCACTTCATTCATAAGTTCACCTGATTCCCGGTCTAGCAACTCCTCGACATCTTCCATTTCACATTCCAATGAAAGGTCTTTTGACAGTTTCACTATTTCTTCACGAATCTCATCAAGTTCTTGTTCACTGTTAAATCCAGCAAAAGTATTTACATAACGCTTAACACACTTCTTCCATACGCCATTCATACACTGTGAGTCGACATTTCTTGCGGGGAGGGCTTCTGTTTTCTCTGATCTGAGTTCACCTCTGTTATAGCGCGTCTTTATTTGAAAAGAGCAGTGTCATATCGGGGCGAGTGTGAACGCTAACTTTGACAAGCACTATAAATTTACAGCGGTTGTTACAGACGTAAATCAAATGTATGTTTTTATTGTATAATATTAACAATAACAGCAGCTCTCTACTCAAAGCGGTAAACTCGAGAAGCTGCTAGCATCGAACCCAGAAGCTCTTGATTGGGAGTCAGCAGTTGTGTGTGGGAACTGATAACATTTGAATGTGATGATTGTATATAAAACTTGTGCACGAACGAGACTGGGATAACTGTGGATGTGGATGTGAGTGGTGTGTGTGACTGAGAATGACTGGTGTGAAGCCTGAAGTCCAAATATCAAATAAACACTTTCACAAGTACAAGTATAACAGAACAAGTGCGCTTTTATTCAAGAAGAAAAAAGAAAGCAGGTTGCGGTAAGCAGTTGATGCGACTGCTTGCGTAGTGCAATCCTAAGAACTGCCCAATCAAGAGCTTCTGGGTTTGATGCTGGCAGCTTCTCAAGTTTGCCATTTTGAGTAGAAAGCTGCTATTAGTGTTAATATTATAGGGTTATATGTTAGGGTTATATTATTATCGAAAATTGCCAAAACAACAAGACACAAACACACGTGGGGCAACACTGCTGCGTATATTTTTACTGCTGCGTAGCGAGACTTGAGAGTGCGGGAAACTGGCGCTGCCAACAGCTGGCAGGGGAAACAGTCAAACGCGTCGTAAAGTCGAACAGTCGTAACTTGCATAGGTCGTATGTCGACGAGTACCTGTATACGGAAATGGTGCATTAATGAAAGTAAAAATGTAAGGGATCCACAAAATGGAGAAAACAAAGCAGAAGTAAAACAGAAGAAAAAGCTTACTCTCAAGCAGGGCCTTCCTCAATTACACTTGAGCCCATATCTACCTTTTGGGGTGTAAGCCCACTTATCCAGTTTAAAGTGCCACCAAAGCACTCTTTTCAGTTGGTGCTCTTCAGACTGCCCTGTCGCTCATCTTGAATGGGCCCTTAATCTATATTCAACAGTGGCTCAAAGTTCCTTCCTGGGCTTACCCTGGAATTCCATCTAGATGAATAAAGGCTCAGAGGCCACCAAGCAACAGTGCACAGTCCCCTTTCTACTGCTTGCTTGGGCCTTCTGCATTCCTTCTTACTTCAAAAGACGACAAAGTTCCACTCTTTACCCTCCAGCATCATGTGCCGCCAACAGTTCAGCTGGAGGTGGCTTGATGACTTATCAGTCTTTTACTGGTCCCTCTGTCTTTCTTAATAAAGGTTTAATCACACCTTGGCCTTCATGTGTCACCTGCCTTCTAGTGTTTCTTTGGGCTCCTACATGTCTGGGGCATCCAGAACACTAACAAGTGGTGCACTTTCTTCCACATTGGCATGACAATGAGTGCATTTGCATATACTTTACATCCATACATGAAGCAGGACAAGGTGAGTAATTTGTTTAAGGCAGAAGCCTGGTCTCTTAAAAAGCCCCGTTTACATGCGCAAGTCCACCAGCTGTGGTCTCCCTTGGCAAAATGCTCCGATCTCATTAAACTGCACCAAAAAAGTAAAATTCCTGGCCACCATAAATCTGAAAACAAGCATGGAGCCTGGGTCTCACAAGCAGTGTGGGGAATGTTACTTTTAAAAGCAACCTAACATTACTCATTACTTGCAAAAAACCTAACCAAATATGTTATAAGTTACTTTAAAATCATCCCTGACTTGAGACACTCATGATTCGCTGCATCACCCAATCACACTGTTTCAGCATATCTAACACAAATAGCTGGATAAAAACTAAACTTGACATTTTATTAATATGTTTCTGTTGCCAGATTGCATGCAGCACAGTGTTCTGCTTTTCTTTGCAATTGAACCTTACAAAGGAGCAGCATGCTGTTGGGATAATAATAATGCAAGTATTTTCACACCAGAAGAATACATAATTCAGTTTGTTTACTTGCTACATAATGCAAGATACTTTTAACATGTCACTCTGCTTCTCTCAAGATTGTGCTGCTGAGCTTAGCATTGTACATTCAGCTCATCAGCATGATTTCTGAAATACTGAAACTGATTATTTCAGCCAGGAGAAGTAACAATGCGATCACCTGAGCATTTGCCTCAGGAAATTTATCTTTGTAGATGCTTCCACCTTTTTCAACCTGTGGCTGCTGGAAGCATGTGCAAAGCTAAAAGAGTGCAGTGGACATGTGCACGCTACAAAATTTTGAACTGCATCTTGCTTAAGGGTTGACATTGCCAAATAACTGAGTTACATGTGGAAAAATCTACACGAGTTAGCCTGGTTTCTCAGAGAACAATAACCCAGTTTCTTTGATCTGAATATGGGTTTACATTTTCAGAACTGGGTTTCTTTTAAGTAACCAGGTTATTAAAGCGCCTGTAAATGTACTCGATGTACATGTCCACTGCTAATGGATGTTTTCTCTCACTCTTAAAAGCTTTCCTCGGCCCTGTCCAGAGCTACCCTCCTCCCTGCCTGCCAACATCTTGTACACCAGTTCTGCTGTCACAGTTCTAAAGATTCTGGCTCACCTGTGAACATTTGGATTGTATTGTTTGTATAAAATGAATGCTAAACCAGCTGCTGTTTTTGTTTTGTAGAGCCAAAAAAGAATACTGTATGCATTTATATGTGAATAATACTTTAATGCAAGAAGGCATCATTTAGCTGTACAGATCCTTAGTAAGGTTTTATATTGGTCTTATTTGTAAATATTTTGTTTTTACTTTAAAATAATTTGGAAAATAAAATGTAAAGTGATTTGTTGAGACCGTATTCCTGTTATGCAGGAAAAACAATGAATGTATTGATTTTGTCTGTATTGTGTGTCATTTTTTGTGACTTGCCGATGAGTGAGTGTGTGAGCGAAATCAAATCTTTTAAGCCTTTAGATCTTGTCATGAATGGCCAATACTGCAACATCCAAAGGTAAGGGATGATGATAACAACCAAAACTTACTGTGTTCTTGTAAATTCATTTAAAACGCGCCATTTTGGCAATTAAGTATAAAACTCTGGTAACAAGTCAGCTGTGTTTTGATGACTCTGCCTTCTTATTCATCTTCAAGTGAATGGAGAGCTTGTGATGAATACATGGACAGTACTGCCTTTCACACGTTAACATAGATTGTTCTCATTAGAGGTTTGAAACATCTTCTGACTAATTAAAAATAGTTTAGCTTCACTTATAAATCATCAATTCTATGATATTTCAGATATTTCTTTAAATTAATTATGCAGGGAAAAATGTTTCCACTAAGGACTGAGCTGGCATTTTCAAAAAATCTTCATGAGCAAAACTTTCAGTTACAGTATCCTCTGAGCACTACTTAATGTTGTGCAGTATAATGACTGACTAATATGTAATAATTTATGCATTATACAATGTGCTTGAAAATGTATTTACTAAAGTGGAATGTTATTTAAGATATTTAGGTGCAAACAACTGTTTAATCATTAGTCCATTCACAAAGCTAAACAAATGTACTGTATTTTGCTCTGGTGTACCTCTATTTAAATAGTGTGTTACATAAAACTACAATAGCAAAAATCGGTCCACGTTCATTTTAAAATGTTACAAATCACAACTCTGGTTCACATTAGAATCTAAAAGTATGACTGCATGCTTTTTGCATTCCTTACTTGTAAAAACTACCAGTCAAAAATCTTTTTTATATTTTCTCTCCGGCCCCCTCGATCATGATCAAATTCATCTAATCCAACAGTATCTTAGCAGTAGGCACAATTCCATTCTTCACACAGAAAATATTCTCAGATCAACATGTGGTGGATCAAAAGGATTTGGCCAACTTCAAAAAAAGAAATCAAGGATTAATCAAATTTTAGGTTTACTGTAAACGGAGTCTGATAAGGGGGATTTGGTATTAAACACTAAAGCTATGTCCACACTACTACATTTTAATTTTAAAAAAACACACAAAATGTTCGCCAGCCACACCGGTGTTTTCACTTCATTTACACTACAGTGACAGAAAACACAATGTAGACTTTCGCCTACACTGGGCATACATGCATCAGCAGAAAAATGAAGGATGGCAACACTCTCGGCTGCAAGATTTATTGCAAAAATGCAGCGACTGGTTAATTATTTGTCTTTTCCACATGTACTCACCTTTCAAACTGTACAAAACACAGTTTAGATGCATACAGGTAAGCAACACAACAAGCGCCATGGAAATCAACTCCTTTGAGATGGCTGTGTTGGAAAATGTTTTCCTTCTGTAAAGGGTGACCAATCAGAATGAGAATGAGCAGAATCCTTTTGTTAAGTTTGACTTGTTTATATACAATGTTACTTGCTTTTAATAAATTCAGTAACAAGAAAAGAATCCAGTCAGGGAAGGGCTACATAATAAGCCCAAACAAAATTACTGTGATTAGAGTCTGTGTTTTTGAAAGTCGTCGTTTTCACCCATTCACTTTTAAAAGCCATGTCAGCATTTTCAAAAGTGTACAGCTTTGGAGTGCGTTTTCAAAAGTCTTCATTTTCAGGGGTTGACAGCACTGGAGTAGTGTGGACAAGAGTGATGACTAATAGCTAGACTTAGTATTGTGGACTTAGCCCAAGTTGAACTCCGTGTCATAACCCAGTAAGTGCCACACTTCACATCAACATGTGTGATTTCTGTTTGCATATTTTACAGAAAGCAACCAAATTTGACCCGGGGACAAATAAAGTTCAATCTATTATATAATGCCTCTCTCATCATTATATGTCATCATGTAATGCTATTATTTTAGTACTATTTCATTTCCGTGTGTGGTGCTTTCTAAAGGCTCGTTTCCTGCATTTCAGAGTAGGCCACACACACATGCTTTGTGTGACATGCATGTAAAGAGATTCCTTTGCCAGTTTCATATAGTGTGGACAAGATGGGAAACAAACTGGTTATCTTGGAAGACTTCTCGTATCTCTTTGTCTCTGGCCGGACATCTGAAGTGGGTCCAACGACCTGATTCAGCAGCGTATGATTGTGAAGGCTGCCATTGAGCATCAACTTCATTACAAAGATTCTCATTAAAATCCTAAAATGTTTGGGATGAAAACTTGCAACTACAGGGTTTCCAATAGGACTAAGCCTGTGAATCAGTGCTATGAAGTTTGATAATAAGAAAATCACATGCGGTTTGCTCGTGTGTCTTCAGAACTTCCTTTGAATCGATGGCCTGCACTGAACGTTAAGCACCTTGTTGCATATTTTTAGTGAAGACCTCCAATGCAATGCAGAGGCTAAAAACACCTCAAAAAACAATGAATACGTTCTGAAAAAAGATCAGCTGCTTGAAGAAGTGCGATCATGCCCACTTCACCCCGTTACTTTGCAATTACGGGTTTGTTAAAACTGGGCTGCTAGTGCCATAGTGCCAGTATTTTTAGAACTGAACATGATTTATTATTGTAAAGCGCCTGTTTTGTGTCATGATCACAAGTATTGCAGAGTTTTGTCTTGCGAAACATCTTTTGGGGGAAATTATTTTGAGACAGGAAAATGGGAAGTACTTTGTTACACACTGAGAATTACAAAGCAAGATAGTTTCCTCTTATTTGTAAACTTCCTCCATTTCTTATTTCAAGTCTCACTGAAGGCTCCATATTGTCCTTTGAAGAACTTTCTGGTTGATAACTGGATACCAGTCTGTTCGTCTAAACCCCTCAGACATAAACTAAGAGCAGTGCCCTCGTATACAGTATGACCATTTGCAAAATCTTCAAACAGAGCCAAACAAGCCATATTGTGTCAAACCATTAGGCTAAGAACCGGCTGTGCGTAGGGCATGGAGTTTAGAGCTTTCTACACGTCTGTGTTTTTACTTCATCCAGTTACTGACACAAAGGACTGCTGATTAATTATCCTGCTCTATGAATACGTTTTCCTTTTTTTTTTGCTCCTCTAGGTGTTTATAAGATACAAATCATTTAAGTTAATGTTAATGGTAAATTTTCTTTAGTCTGCTTAGCTTGAACTTGAATATAACATATAGCTTATCATAGATAATAGAAGATTCAGCTCACCCCTATAAGTCATAGAATAATAGAATTGTTCATAATCCTAACTGTGTGCGACAGTAGAATAGCCCATAGACTGAAGTTAGACAGCTAGAAAGAAACCGGAATGGTCAGGTAGACATTAAAGGCACGTCGTTTTCTGACTTATATGAGAGCTGAATTTTAATTTTATTTTGAATCCTCTGGAAACTTTTGTCAACCACAGCTAGAGTGTTCTTTATAGATGTGAGGGTCCTGAATGCAAATCTGGCAAAAGAACTGCTCTTTCACATCCAGGTTTTGAGAGATAAAGGTTTACAGTAAAATAAAAAAAACACTAGAGAAAAAGGGTATTATATTTTTCAAATTTAATTGAAAAAAAATGTTTTAAATATAGTAATTACTTACAAAACGTAGACCGTTGGTTGTTGTTTTCTCTTCTGATCCTCTGCAGGTGTTTCACAGTAGAGTGACTAACGGGCGTCTGCTAACGCAGACTCACTTCACTTTCCACTGTAACGTCTCACCATTTGGCCGATGTCTTGGTGAAGCATCTCTCCCTGTTCATCAAACACCACTGCCATGTTCTCAGGGAAGAAACTCCAAATGAGTGTGTAGGAAATGAACCTTTACAGGTATGTTGCACCCAAGTGTTAGGTAATAGAGAAGCTCCTCAGCCGGTTCTTTGTTGTTCTCCACCTCTGTATTCCTCAGAAAATTGTGGCACACACTTTATTATTTTTTTTTTGAGCAAAGGAAGGCAGTGTGCTCTCTCACCAGAGGATTTTGGAGCTGACTAGAGTTAGACACCAATCTCTATATATAAAGTAGAATGTCTGCTTGTCTTTTCCCTGTACAGTCCTAAACCCTTTGACAGATTTGGACCAAATTTTGCATAGTTGCTCCCTAGGTCCATACGGATAGGACAGACTGCTTTGGAACCCAACAGTCTGAGCCAGTGGGTCGCCATGTTTGGTTTTTTTTTTTGGGTGTGGTAATGCGCTGTACCAGTCCATGTTGCCAGTCTCCGTCTCGTTCGGTGTACTACAGTTTGTACACCAGTGCCACCTGCTGGCTCAGAGCAAGTGGAACATCTGAAGCCAGACTAGCAGACAAAATGACCAGAGCTTAACTTTACTTGCCCAGACAACAGCATGTGCTGCTTCTGTCTACTGTAATATTAAAAGGAGTATCTTGTGCTTTGGCAGAAGGTGTTAGGTGAGGCTTGATCAAGAACGAAAGTGCAGCGCAGCATAAAGGAGAATCAAAGGGTTGTTGTTTAACTCCAACTTTGTTGACTTTTTTTTTTTTTTTTTTGTTCTTTATTTCGTCTTATACGATTTCTCGTATTAGAAATTTGTTAGTTTTCGCATACCCCTTGGGGTCAGAGCGCAGGATCAGCCATTGTACAGCGCCCCTGGAGCAATTACAGGTTAAGGGCCTTGCTCAAGGGCCCAGCACAGTAGGATCTCTTTTGGCAGTGACGGGGATTCGAACCGGCAACCTTCTGGATACCAGCGCAGATCCTTAGCCTCAGAGCCACCACTCCGCTCACTTTTCTTCATTACTTAAGCACTATGAACTGTCCACCTCGAACTAGAGTCAGACATGACAGTGTTCATGGTTACAACCCAGCAAGGAGCTACCGCAATTCTGAAGTCAAGTTAAACTCACAAGAGCAGAGACATTGAGAGAGAGGCAGCGTGGATGACGGATGAGACATCTAACAATAACAAGGTCACCATTTAAAAAACACAGAAACCTTTGCTTTTGTTCTTTAACCCATATACAGGTCCACCCTGCCTACACTGGATACTTTAGTCAGTAATACATAAAATGTGACTACTGTACTTGTATAGATTGCACAGATGCAAGAAGATGTCCTGCTTAACTTTGTGGGGTGGACGTCTGTATAAGCAAACATAGATAGACTGGGCATGGCTGACATGAACTACAAGTGAAAATACCGATTGTGCCAATCCAAAAACTAAAGGCATTAAAACCTTTCACACTCGGCTTGTCGCCTTTTTACATTTACAGCTCTTAGTTGTGCCATTTGTGTAAAACTAATGTGACCTCTCCAAGCTTTTATGCAATAATTTTTCCCTGATGTGACATATTGGGTCTGCATAACACTCACAGGCCTTGAGTGAACAGCCCCCAACAGCTTTTTTTTTTATCTATCGTTTATGTAATAATTTGCATTTTTTACTCCAAAATACTCATTTCAGCAATACACTTGTCCCTTTCCAAAAAGTATGACCACACTCTTGCTCCATCTCACCCCCTGTTGCTAGACTCACTTTGGCTCTTACAGAAAATGACCATAATGGGATAATTGAGGAGCAGAAACACTGCTGGGGTCAGGAAGGGCTTTCCAAAATCTCGGGGCATTGACACACTTGTTGATCTCTCATAGTTTCCCAAAATCTTGGTCTGATCTTTGCACCATCACTTTCCTAACTTCATTAAAAGGCTGACTGTTGGCCTACTAAATGAGAATGAAATCAGCCACAATCCAGTGGTAGATGATTTTGTTAACTGGGGTGGGAGACCTTCCTGCATCTAAATGTTACAAAAACATAGGATTGATTTCAGAAGAAAGAACCAACCATCAAAGTCCAGGCGGTGGAGACTATTGGCAGTTATAAATGTCTGAGGACAAACATAGACTCCAAATTTTTAATGAAAATATAGAAGCCATCAGCAAAAAGGGACAACAACGCCTCTACTTTTTAAAGAAGCTCAATCTTTTAAAAGCGAGTCCTTCCATTATGTCACGTTTTTAGAAATCTTACATTGTGTCTGTCTTTACTTATGTTTTGCCACCCAGGTTTGGAAATCTTAATCAGAGAAACAAAAACAGAAAAAGTCAAATTGGGGTAGTAAAATAACAAGATCTCAACAGTCCGATCTCACAGACGCACTTAACAAACGCAAAGTATTGTGTGTTCTGTCAAACGGGCTCACCACTGCATCCTCAATTCCACATGTTCACATCACTTCACAGGTTCACAAAGATAAAAAGCTACTGGTTCGTAATACTGTACTTCTTCATTCCAACTGATGTTAGTCTTCTAAATAAGTTCAATTTGTATAAGCATCCATAGGCTTAAGCTTTTACATTTATTAGCTTAGCAGACAATTTTACCAAAAGCAACTGACACAAGAGGTCAACATAATCGAGGAACATCAGTCTGCTGGATGGTTCAGGAACCAGTGTGGCAGGACAAAGTTACTAAACTGACCAGAGTTAACAATTCCCAGATTTACAAAATCTAACAAGCTATTGCTTAGAAATTGGCCAAACAAGAGGCTCCTCAAAAACGTCTTGAATGCCTTGAGGGAGGGAGAGCTTCAAATGCAGGTGGGTAGCTCACTCCACATCTCATTTTTGGTTGAAGGAAAAAAGAAACCATTCAGAGGACCGAGACTTGAAAAAAAAAACAAGACAATTCAAATGAAGGGAAAAGAAGTTGACAGCAGAAAGTGGCCACTGATTAAGAAAGTTGCAGAAAGGAGAATCTGCAGCCGTCCAGGATCTGAGATGGACACATACCTATATAGTGCATGGTCCTCTTGCACCAAGCTTTCAAATTTTATGAAACATTAGAGTAATAATAATAATAATGGAAACAAATAATAATCCTCTTTAATAAAACTCCTGTGTGCGTCCAGGTGTCCGTGCATGTGTGTCTTCTGGTGAAGTGCGCGTGCGCGGGGCACGGTGTGATGCGCTATATTACTGTCAGAGAAAGTTACAGGCGTTTTACGGAAATACAAATCAGTATTACTGAGAGAGGAAATTAAAGGTACACAATACAGTGACGCATATTACAGCCACATACAAGCCAGTATTACTGTCAGAGGAGATTAAAGGCATATTACCGACGCGCACGCCTGTATTACCGCCAGAGAAAATTAAAGGTATATTATGGACGTATAAGCCAGTACTGTAGTACTGTCACAGAAAATTAAAGACACACAATACACGGCGGCAGCCCACGAAGAACGGTCAGCTCAGCAAGTAAACATCAACAAAAGAAAGAAAAATACGACCAACAAAAAGAATGAGGTCAAAGTCCCTTGCCATTTAATATAGACTGTTCCTACTAATGTTTATGCACTACTGTTCTAGCGCCCGTTATTGTAACGGGCTTAATGACTAGTAATAATAATAATAATAATAATAATGGAAACAAAACAGTCCTTTGGGATTCGTGTACTGAAAAAGAAAAAAGGGAACACATGGACTTCTCGTGTTATTTGTTATTTCTCGACAACGCGTATCCTTCTAGAAGATCCCGAAGAAGTAACTCCTCTGGAACACGCGACGATCCAGTGCGATAGAAGAACCTGAATAAATGATGCAAGCAGAACATGCAACGTTCCAGTAATCTTAAACAGCATTCTAAGCGTTGGCAAGATTACGTATTAATACAGATAACAGTACTTGACATTTTCCTGCTGCTCGTCCAAAGTGTAGTTGCGATTTTAAAAGTTAGAGGGCAGCAGAGGCGCTACATTTCTGTACAAAAGTTCTTTCCAAACACAGTTTTGTTTTTGTTTTTCTCTCCACTTCAGCGCAGTTACTTGAGGCGGGAGTTCGTGGCCTCCGCTCCACTCGTCTCGTCTGGACGTCCCGCTGAAGACGCGGTCACGCGTGCATCCACTTTCTGAGACGCGCCGAGAGAAGACGACGCTATGAGGGCCATCACAACGACGAGCAAGCATTTCTGCCTTCTCTGCTTCGGCTTCTCCTGCTTCTTTCTCACTGGGTTTGCTGTCACGTACGGTGGGTACATTGGCCCTTTTCGTGTTGCATGTGGTTGGTTGGCTCCTTTTGGCAGTTTTGTTTGGACGACTGTTGTTATTGCCCTTACGTAAAAAAAAGAAAAAGACGCTGTAGCGCACTTTAACTTTGACGTGGCCCTGGGCTACTTATTGGTGACAACAGAGGGAAGTCTTTCTGCGATTTTGTTTGAGACGTTAGAGTTTACATAGATATATTATAGTGTTACAGTCGACCTAGAATTGCGCAGCCGCTTTTACGTATAATTGAGATAAATGTGTAATTTACTTTTATCACCACGCAGGACACCCCTCGCGTCACTTGCAGTATTGTTATTATAATGTGAATTAATAAAGTATATCTATCTATTGGCTCTCCCCCGCCGACCTTGTCCAATTCTTGTTATTGTTCTTATTATTACACCCATCTCCCCCCAGTTATCCGTCCATGTTGTAATCCTAACGTACCCACGCCAGCTTTGTGTTCCGTTCCACTGCGTACTCCTTCACCCCGAGCCCGGCCTCGTCGGCTGTGCTTACGCAGTTCTCCGATACGTTCAGCTGATAATGCTGTGCGCTCTTCGAAACGTCCCAGTTGTTGTTGTTGTTCCTTGCGGCTGCTTTCGTGATTTTGAGCGCTTTAGTTCCACATTTCAGTACAACGTGCAGTTCATTTCAGGGCTAAACTTTTTTTCATATTTCTAGGTTGTATACTCTGGGAATTTTAAAACGATATGCCGTCAATTATTTTACTCATCGATGAGTGCGGGGAAATAAAAGCACGAGATAGCCTGTCAGACATTAGCAACCAAGTAAATACATTCTGGCATTTCACAAGGACGGTAAAACCTGGAAGCAGACTTTAAGTTAACTTCCATGTAGCCACAACACACCGCGTTTTACAGTAATGTGGCATTACGCCATTTGTGTAGCTGACAGAGTACAAGGTTAGCAGTTTGTTTAAACAGTAAGCGCATACAAAAAAAGATTAATCAGCCACCCTCCGCTCATACAAACGCACTGACTTGCAAAAGTGTTAAAACCCTTTAAAAAATTCAAATGTTACTGGATCATGACCTTGTACCATCTGTGTTTTTATTGCAAGCATTACATCTTCAAAAAGAAAACAGTTAAGGAAGTAAGGAGTGTTTTGTCAGCTGATTTTGTAACTGCACTGATGGGTTTAAATGGCATTACTGCACCTAAATCCCATACCCAAACATCAGCGCAATACTCTGCTTGTGTAAGGAAGGAGCTTCAAAGGGCCAAAGAGTAGCAAGTACGACACTTCAGATATTTAAAAGAAAGTATTTATACAATTAAAAATCTTTGTTTACACCAGTAACTAAATAAAACACAATTCTCTCCAAAAACTGGATTTTACAGTACATAACCAAGACATTTTATGTTGCACAACCCTTGTGTGTCTGTCAGCTATCATTGTACCAAGTTTAGATGTCATATCCCATAGCATTGCAAAGTTAGAATATTTGGTACACGGTGACCCCCGGTTAGGAACCATAGTGGCTCTTTTTGGAAACATTTAGTCCCTTGCACCAAAACTATCTCTCAAAGTAGTGCAGTTGTATGCTTTTAGAAAACTAGGGAGCTCTGCCCCCTGCCCGCTTCGTTCGCCGACCCCCGGGCAGGCGCTACACGCTGGCCACATCACGGCTCTGCCACTTGTGTATGGGGGAGCGGATGTACAATTTAAACAGATTATTTTCATGGGAATTGTTATATATACATAATAGAACTATTTTATATTACAGCAAGTAATTAACCATAGTTTAAAAATAAAATAGTAAAACAATAAATAGATAAATTGAAAGAAAATTGTTTCATGTTGCGTTAGAGGTATTCGTTGAGTTACACGTTTCCATTCTGTTTGGCATTGAAATTAACATGCCAATACTTTTTAAACTTAAACTTGTACTGTAAAGCTTCAGGAAAAAAATTTTTTAATTAATTTTTCATCAATATCACATTGAATTTTGATTCTGTGTTTGGAGTTACATCGTGACAATGCAACGTATAACTGCCCGTGAGTGAATATCGTTTCTTTCTCTGTAATAAATAAACTGACTTTTCGAATGTTTGTCCCTGTGATTTGTTAAATGTCATAGCAAAAGCTATTCAAACAGGAAACTGTTAATGTTTTAATATGAATGGCATATCAAGATCTCCTTTGGTGTCTAATGTTCTTGTTGCCTGTTAAAATTTTACTTGTCAGAATTGTTTGACCAATTTTGAATACAACTAATCTTGTCCTGTTGCGTAGCCCATCACTCAGGCATAAATTACACAATAACATTACGATACATCCTTCTTTCAACAGTAATTTGGCTGGTGGAAGACCATACAGTTTTAACAGTTATGGATATTCTACAGGATATTGTAAGTTGATGTTTTCATCTTCTGCAACATCACCACCAACTGTTTCAGCATAGTAGCTTAGTCTATTGGTACTCATTTACCCATTTTGCCATGTAACCAATGGACAATTTTTGCGTTAATTTGTTTGACTTCATCGTTTCTCAGTGCTAGGATTGCCTGTGTACTCCTTTCTTCTGTTGATAACCCTTCACGATGAAATTCTTCAATAAGATTTGGACATAATAAGTCTTCTAATTGGGAACTTAAAGTGAGGAAAACCTAAAAAATTATAAGAGCTGTGTCTGACAAAAGCATTGATACGAATGAGAGGCGAGAGGACTGTGGTGTGGGCCGCTAACCAGAAATGGTTGAGAGGAGGGCAGGACTTGGAAAAAAATCTCTTAGCAAAAGTCTCATCTTGTCTCAAGATTTTCTTTTATAATAGAGAGACAAAAATCTATATATATGTACACACACAAAATAAATGTATTGCTTTGAAGCAACAAGTAAACAATTTGTAACGACTAGGGGGCTTTGCCCCCTGCTCATTTCACTCGCCAACCCCCGTGTTTGTTTTTCCGGATACACACTTTTAAGATTTTTTTTTCTTTGAATTGGTGCTATTTCATTAGTTTCACTTTTATTTCAGATCTTCGGTAAAAGCAATATTTGGAATCCTTCGAGTCCCAATGTGCTGAATCTTTTAAATGAGGTCAGTGAGACATGTTTAATGACTTTGTACCACAATTCAGGATAGCTCTCTCTGTTTGGAATTTCAGCACAGACAAAGCGATTGACATCATCAGCAGTTAATAATTTTTTTTGCAAAGTAACCAATAAACGCATGTGAGGTAAAACACGTTGGTGAAATTCTCTGACTTAAATTTCAAAGCCTTACTATATTTTCATACATCTGACATATCACCTATGTCCATATATTCGATCTCTATTCGCCTTTTTGTTATTTCTCAGAGTAATAATTTCTCTTTGTTTGCGCCGATGCGATGTTTACTTTCTTTGTTTTGACACTTTCGTTTTTTTTTTTCTGCTTTCATATTCTGTATCTCGCTCTGCATGTGTTTCGCGTCTACATTTTTTTTAGTCTTTTACTGTTTTCATTATCTCTAACCTGCTCTGCATGTGTTTGGCCCCCTTGTTTATGACGTTTTGCTTTGTTTCCTACTCTTTGTCTTTTATTTCTGGCCTCACTTTGTCCTGCTTTTTTTTCAATGACACCTGGTCTGTGGTGATCATTTTCCCTTTTTTCAAGTAATTTCCGCTTGTTTGCGCTACTGCGATCTTTACTTTCTTTTTTTTGACACTTTCTAATTTTCCTGCTTTCATATCCTATAACTTTCTCTACATGTGTATCGCGCCGTTTTTTTTGAGCCTTTCAAATTCCACTGCTTCCATAATCTCTAACCTTCTCTGCGTGTGTATAGTGCCAACGTTTTTGAACGTCTTTATGAAGTTCTACTTTGTCTTTTAATTCTGAGCCTGATTGGACCTGCTTTTTTTTCAATTCCACTTGCAATTCCACTGAAAATGACTTTCCTTATTTTCTGAATTTGCACCTCGATTATTCTTTTTTTTCTCTCCAGCACTTTTGAGTCTCTTGTGTTTTGGAGTATATCAGTAATTGGCTTGTTACATATTTTACTCCATTTATTTTTTTTATTTTGGCATAATATAGTACATGATGTGATAAACTACAACACTTTTTTCCTTCAGAGTGTGATGATTAAAATATCTTTCTCTGTCTGCAAAATCATTCTTGTTGTATTCCTGCTACCTCTACTCCTTCTGAGCGTCTCTTCTCAGCTGCTGGGAACATTGTCTGAAAGAAGAGAGCCAGCCTCACACCAGAGCATGTCGAAATGCTCACATTCCTGCACTGCAATCAGGAATATCCATCCATCCATTTTCCAACCCGCTGAATCCAAACACAGGGTCACTGGGGTCTGCTGGAGCCAATCCCAGCCAACACAGGGCACAAGGCAGGAACCAATCCTGGGCAGGGTGCCAACCCACCGCAGGACACACACATACACACCCACACACCAAGCACACACTAGGGCCAATTTAGAATCGCCAATCCACCTAACTGTGGGAGGAAACCAGAGCGCCCGGAGGAAACCCACGCAGACACGGGGAGAACATGCAAACTCCACGCAGGGAGGACCCGGGAAGTGAACCCAGGTCTCCTAACTGTGAGGCAGCAGCGCTACCACTGCGCCACCCAATCAGGAACATATGAACTGAAACATAAAGGACATAGCAGCACTAGAAAAGGTCCAGAGAAGAGCGACTGGGCTGATTTAGGGCTACAGGTTTTGAATTATGAGGAAAGATTAAAAGAGCTGAGCCTTTATAGTTTAAGCAAAAGAAGATTAAGAGCTGACATGATTGAAGTGTTTAAAATTATGAAGGGAGTTAGTCCAGTGGATCGAGACTGTGACTTTAAAATTAGTTCATCAAGAACACAGGGACACAGTTGGAAACTTGTTAAGGGTAAATTTCCCACAAACATTAGGAAGTTTTTCTTTACACAAAGAACGATAGACACTTGGAATAAACTACCAAGTAGTGTGGTAGACAATAAGATGTTGGGGACTTTCAAAACTCGACTTGATGTTTTTTTGGAAGAAATAAGTGGATAGGACTGGCGAGCTTTGTTGGGCTGAATGGCCTGTTCTCGTCTAGAGTGTTGTAATGAATCTTTTACAAACTGTACATTATTGTTTTATTTTATTTGAATTGAAGCTTTATTTAAACTTTTGAACTTTAAGACACACCAGTGGCCGTTTTTGGTTAAGTTAAATGCACTTTTTTTTTGTTTAAAGACCATGTGCACTTTAGTTTGTATTGTTTAATGTATTTCTTTTTTATTGTGATGGTCACACTAATATAAAACATCTGATTATTTTCAAATTCATATGTTCCACTGGTGGTTGTTTTAATTTGATTATTATTAACTTTAATCGTGTTCATGCAGAGACATCAGGGTGACATTCACAGGTGGACAGACGTGAGCAGATGAGGTAAGACATACACTGGTGTCCAGAACAAGATGTGCAACCACAGGTCGCAGGCATCAAAATAGTCAGGCATGAAATAATCGTGACTAATCGAAAAAAAATTGAATGATTAGTCGACTACCAAAATAATCATTAGTTGCAGCCCTAATGAGAAGTGACCATGTACAGATTATTACAATGCCACATTTAGTACAGTTAGGTTTTGTCATCCCCATCTGCAGGTTTATACAATCCATATTTAGGGCAATATTGTTGTATAAACGCCATGGGTGAGCTACATAATCATGTGCTTCTATTCTTTGAGACATTAGTCCTTAAATGCATTCTAAGGATGTTACTGTAGCAGTTTTGAATTCTTCTTGTTTTGCTGCTTCTGTTCCACCAGTCCTTTCCAGAAACCTTTCAACACAGAAGAGAATGACATTGTCGTTTACATTGCCAACTTCCACCTGCTCAATGAGACGGCAGATCCTTTGCCTTATCAAATACCTGTTCTCCATCTTTAATGCTGGTTGAACATATTTGTTATTGGAGCGCCTCCTACCCCAACTCATGCCCCTTGCCCAATGTTTTGACACTAATTGGTCATTTGATTGCATTCACCTTTGGCATTATTAATGTGTGGCCTTGAATCAACATGCATTGGAGTTGGAGTAGCCGCTAGGCAATATGCAATACCTCTGCTTTCCTTTTAGTTTTGACAGTCCATGAACATAAGATAAAATGCAGCGCACGTTTGTGTTGCATTTTAAACTGTCAAAAATTGCGTGCCTTGGAGATAAGCAATCAATCATTTGGCTGTTTTTAAGTACAACATAGTAAAACCATGCTAAAATTAAAGGTGCCACGTGCATTTGCATTCTGTTGCAATGTAGTTAACACATTGGATTGCATTAAATTTTGTCAAGAATATTCTTGACATATTCACATGACAAACTGATTAAAAAAAACTTAAAAGTCAACTTTTCTCTCTTTAGTAGCACCAACTCTTTGATCTCAATTATGATGTAGTCTTTGAACCAAAGACTAGACCAAAAATTGAACCTGTTTCCTATAATCCAGACTTCTACGCCTTGTATTTGACGTCTTCACAATTATCACAGCAGTGCTTTATTCTGGGAGTGTTTAAAATGAGAGAATGTGCACTCGGGTGTGAAAGGTAGAATTATTATTCCATCAATGTTATAATTATGTTTAGAATGTACTAGAGGGTTTTGAACCTCGTGCTTCGCGCCGTTGGGAAGAGGGGGGCTGAATGCCACTCCTCCGAAACCACGCTTAAAATGGTGATACAATGGGATACAAATACATTTTTTTTAACTCCTCTTTGCTTAATCAGCTGTTGGTTTGCTGCTTCTGTTTTGCCATGTGATGTGCATTTTGCACGCCTACCCCTTCACTCCCCCCCCCACCAGTGCTACACGCTGTCATGCCGTGTGATCTGAACTTCACTTGCATACCAATACCCCCCCTCCAATCCCCACGCGCCATTGTGAAGAGTGTGGCCAAGGTGACGTGGTTGCTCCTCTGAAACCTCGCTTAAACGGTGATACATTGGGAAACAAGTAACAGTTGTTATTTTTTCCTCCTCTTTGCTCAGTCAGCTACTGGCTTGCTGCTGCTTTCGTTCTGCATTATCGGCATTTCAGGCGGCGTTTCAAACTTTTAAAAGCCTGTCCAGCACCTGTCCTTTTGTCCTCAAACACTATGCGATCTCTTTTCACTTTTCAGTTATTTCACCGAGTAATATTTTCCGTTTGTGCTAAAGCAATCTTTACTCTTATTTTTTTTGAGACTTTTGAATTATCTCTAACCTGCTCTGCATGTGAAATCTCGGGACTTGCTTGCAAAGGTTGTATGACGTGACGTGCCTGCCTCACGGGATGTGATAGATTGTCTGTCTTCAAAAGATCACATCTCGTCCCAAGATTTTTGTATATAATAGAGAAATGTAAGTTAACAATGGTTAACACGAGTGAACTAACAATTTTATAATTTAAGATTGATTGTATTTTCATTTTAGTATTTAATTTTTTTTTTTTTTTTTTTATGAATGCATTTTACAATTATGCAAAGTTCTTATCCACTTACGAGCTTGGCAGTTTATAATCTGTGGTTTGCTCACGTCTCATTTCAAACTTGCTCATATCCTCCTGTGGTGCAAGTCTTCTGTAGAGTGAAAAAGTGAACTGCTGACGAATTGCAGACTTTTTTGTTGTCAGTCTACTACAGTATAGGCTTGTGGTACTGCCATAGCTGCTATTATCTTTAACAATTCCACAAAAAGCCATTTGCTGTGAATTAAACCATTTCAAGTTTTGAAAAGGGCCTGATTTGAATTAATTTGAATTAGTTTAATTCAAATTAATCCTTTAAAACAATGTTCAAACATGAAAAACTTTTTTTTTTTTAACCAAATATTACAGTTATGCAGTCAAGCAAATACTTAAGTTTGATCAACTGGTCACATGTGTACAGTCAAAACATTAATGTAAAAAAATGTGATGAGCCACACTTATGAATTAATTTGTTCCAAAGTCCATCGTCTAGATTTGGTTTGCAAAGTTTACAAAAAGATAGCAGTTAAAAGTGGCAGCACATCCCAATTTATTTCCGCACCTCAAACAGCATGATTAGATTAGGAACAGAGTGTACCGTGTCTGGGGCCGTGGGAAGAATAGGCCTTCTTACCCTTCAATGGCTACTCTGGGGAAGAAGAACGAGAAGACTGTCAGAGTGCACTTGGATGAAGCGACGACTCTTCAGGCAGGCACTCCAGAGGGTGGCAGTCGTAGCTGGCCCATGGCTTTGGTGACCTTGGCAAATTGCCCATGGCCTGGGTGCATCCTGGCCTCATTCAGAGGTTATATTTAGGTGGGAGGTGTTTGATTGGTTCATTCTTCTAATGTGACATTTAGTGACCACTAGTGACGGCACATGCTTCCTATCTGAGAGAAGATGCTGCGATAAAATATAAAGCCCACTTACTGTGGGGCCAGATTAATAATATTAGTAATATCTATCTGCAATTATTAACTATTAAAAGCCGCATGATTTTATTTTTCTCAAAAATCTTCAGTTTTTTGTTGTAGCCCTTAACTTATAACTGTTTTCTCATTGCTTAGTTTAAGGAAATTGCTGCTTATGTTAGTGAAACACCTCAGAATTATCTGCTGTTCTAGATATGTGAAACTGTATGTCATCTGCCGTACAGACCTCTGGGAGTGTTTCTTACATTTAGAAATGATCTTGTGGCCTAATGTGCTGTGAATGTAATAAAGGGCCACACCATTTGTAATTCTGTGAATTTTTGATATGAAGTCGGAACATTTTGCAAGGATTTTTTTCCCTTTCGTGTATGATTGAAGCTAGTTTAAAGCACTTATCTAAAAAGGTCAGCCCAGTGTCTCAGGGGATTAAAGACACTTATGTGATCTATTTTGTAAAGAGCAATGCTCTTATCTAAGGGAACAAGTTCTGGTATGTTATTTGCTACAGAATGTATAAGTCATTAATTACTTTGGCCGCAGCAGCTTTTGTGCTATGATTAGATCTTAAATGTGGTACTTTCATTAAATACAGTTTTATTTCTGGGTTCATTGTGCTTTTGAAAGACCTGTTATTCCTAGAATTTATCCTAAAAGGGTACTTTAGAGAGGGGTCTAAAATTGCTCATGGTTATTGTTGTTTAGAGGTTTGTCTGTTGCACTTTTTAAAAAGCTGAAAAAAGTTACCATATTGAGATATTAACAATGTTTAATACAGTTATAAAAGCCTATAGTACCTGGATTGGTTTGAGCTGACTAATTACCTTATAAATTTCAAGTACAGGGTGCGCACAAAGTCCGTATCCCCCTATCTTTAGGAGCATTTACAGGAATAACCATGACAATTTGGTTCCTGTGGACAACAGCCCAAGTCTTCCTGGTATTTTGAGGTGTGTTTCCGACATCCCGCCTGGTGCTGCCGCTCAAGAAATCGCAAAAAAAGTGGCGGTTGTTCCAAGACGAAGCGATGGGTGACACAAGTCAGGAAGCTTGTGATCTGATGCTGCAGCAATTTCCAAGAAATGCTGAGAAGGAAAAGGTTATGTTCTCTGACGAGTGCGCGATTTATCGCAGCTCCCACAATCGAAACGTGTTTTTCTGGGGAAAAGAAAATGCACATTTCTTTGAAGAAATTGAGCATAGCCCATCACACGTGATGATCTGGGTCGGAATGACAGCACAGCATTTGTTTGGCCCTTATTTTTTTGATGGTTCTGTTAACCAAATCAGTTATCTGGAAATGCTGAATGGCTGGCTCATCCCGCAACTGAGAAACCAGGGCGTCCTTGACAGTGTTTGGTTTCAACAAGACAGGGCACATGCCCATTTCACAATCACCGTGCGTGATCGCCTCAACAATGTTTTTGGGAATCGTTGGATCGGACGAGGATCAAACAACAATCCCGCTCCTCTTCCGTGGCCTCCGAGAAGCCCTGATCTCACAACTCCAGATAATGCACTCTGGGGGTTTATCAAAGAAGATGTGCGGAAGCGCCATTATTCATTGAACGATGAACTGAAACATGCGGTTCGCGCAGCGTTCCAGAAAGTCACCCCGCAAATGTTGTAGAACATGAGCAGGAGAACCTGGTGGCGCATTCGGCTATGCAGAGATCATGGAGGGACCCATACAGATGTTTTGGATTCCTGAGAGGTAACCTTTAGCTTTCAAAATCCTCCCAAAGATAGGTCTATACAGACTTTGTGTACACCCTATACATTTATTATGCTAAGGGACTTAAATAAGTTGAAGTTATGACTTCTTCATGTCAATTTGAACAGCTTAAGGTTACGAGGTTCTTTCAATATTGGTGCAGTAAGGAAAGGGTCAACATGGAAATGAAAAGCATGCATCTGTCCAACCAAATACTGTACCTGCTTAATTCAGTGTTAAGGCTCCTGGGAGGCTGGAATATATCTTTGCAATATCAAGTGCATGACAGAAGCCAACCCTAGAGAGGCAGCAGTCTAAGTATTAGCAATGCAGAACTAAAACATGCAGAAAAGAAAGGTTCAGATATTTTCACTTCATATTTTAGGCATGAGAACTGGGTGTTGGTTGCTATCACTATTTCCAATTATTAGTTTCCAAGTCTGCTGCTGTTATTAAACCTCCTCAATATGTTATCCCTCATACTGTGTCTTGTTTTATTGACTAATCTGCGCTGTTGTCTTTTGGAATATGCATACTTTATATCTGCATGTGCTGCCTTGATTCTCTAACTGAATACGGACAACACTCTTTTACAGGAGACACATCCTAAATTACAAAGTACACCAAGGCTTAGTAATAAACTGCATCTGACACAGGATTTTTATAATTGTATATGTAACTTGTGAAGCATTTTTTTTTTCTTCAGGTCTGATGATATTGGCTGCTATGCCTGCGATCTTCCTGAACTATGTGGGAGCAAATTCATGTTTGTTTAGGATCAAAACATATTTAGAAGAAGAGGAGGAGTTTTTTTGTTTTTTTTGGTTACCAAAAACGTGAGAGGCTATCCAGGGTCTCATCACAATTCAGTGTTCTTTGCCCCCGTTTGCTAATGGATCCAAGCAACAATTAAATGTTACTTAAAGCCAGTCTTTCATATTTGGAAAAATTGCACCCTCTGCTGTATGAGTCTCAACATGAATCCCAAATTTCAGTAAACTACATACATTTTGTTTCCAAAAGTGGGCAGAATTTCAGTTGCATTGGACAGGGGTTCTCAACGTTTTAGAATTGAAATGATTTGAAGTGCTCCCTCTTTTTAGTCTTAAATTTTTAAATACGAATCTCTGACTAGGTATAACTAAAAGTAATATGTCTTTGCACTCTACCCCCAAATACTGTTGTAAATTTTGGCAAGGGTTTATAGTTTTTTGTGTGGGAGTTTGTCATAATTTTTCTTATGTACAGTGATCCCTCGCTATATTGCGCTTCGCCTTTCGCGGCTTCACTCTATCGCGGATTTTATATGTAAGCATATTTAAATATATATCGCGGATTTTTTGCTGGTTTACGGATTTCTGCGGACAATGGGTCTTTTAATTTCTGGTACATGCTTCCTCAGTTGGTTTGCCCAGTTGATTTCATACAAAGGACGCTATTGGCAGATGGCTGAGAAGCTACCCAACTTACTTTTCTTTCTCTCTCTCTCTCTCTCTTGCGCTGACGTAGGGGGCTGTTCGCACACCTAGACGATAGGGACGTTGCTACCTTCTGTGTGCAGCTGCTTCCTGAAGGACATGCTGCACGGTGCTTCGCATACTTAAAAGCTCAAAGGGCACGTATTGATTTTTGACTTTGTTTCTCTCTCTCTCTCCCTGCTCCTGACGGAGGGGGTGTGGGCTGCCGCCTTCAACAGCTTTGTGTCACGGTGCTTCGCATACTTAAGAGCCAAACAGCCCTATTGATTTGTTTGCTTTACTCTCTGCTTCCTTTGAAGAGGAAGATATGTTTGCATTCTTTTAATTGTGAGACAGAACTGTCATCTCTGTCTTGTCATGGAGCACAGTTTAAACTTTTGAAAAAGAGACAAATGTTTGTTTGCAGTGTTTGAATAACGTTCCTGTCTCTCTACAACCTCCTGTGTTTCTGCGCAAATCTGTGACCCAAGCATGACAATATAAAAATAACTATATAAACATATGGTTTCTACTTCGCAGATTTTCTTATTTCGCAGGTGGCTCTGGAACGCAACCCCCGCGATGGAGGAGGGATTACTGTATATGAAATGTGTTTTTTTTTTTAATTGAAAATTTTAATGCAATGTAATTAAATTAGTGTTGACAAATTCCCTTTGGGTATCTATCTATCTATCTAGTTTAATATGGAATAAAAATTAGAAAGCATGAAATTGTATAGTTATATATGAATTCAGATCAAAACAAGGAGAAAAATAACTCACAAATTACTTAAGCTTTCAGTTCATAAAAACAGCAAAATAATTTGCAGATGCTTACAGGTCAGTATTAAGGCTATGCCTGTTTCGTGGTATCGAGGGTCTTTTTGAATTATTCCAGTATTCTAGTCTGTCCAAAACAATCGCTCTCTGATCATAGATGTGCTTATTTTTCATAACTGTTAACATTCTTGGTCATTACTCATTGCACATTCGTCTACATTTGGTCTACCAGTTTCTGAAACTCTTCTAAATTGATGGTAGACCAAGCAAGTGTAAGGTCAGGTTCAGATTGAAGAGCATGCACTGTTGCTGCACCCACCCCACAAACAAAACACATCAGGATCCTAGTTGCCAACCCCCAGGCAGGTAAGTGGTCCAGTCCCACCCTCTGGAAATGACCATCTGTCTGCCGCAGCCAGTTGTTACGTAGATGTCTCCTTGGCCTGGTCCAGCCATTTCGGTCCTCAACAATGAGGATCATGTGAGCCGGATCACCCTCAGAGAGTCACACCACATGGCCATAGTGCCATAACTGACGCTCCTTCACAATGCAGGTAATGTGCCTCATTCAGGACCCCGTAATCAACCGCTCATTCGACACAAAGTCAAACCAGAGGTACCCAAGGATTCTCCAAAGAGACACAGTACCAAAGGAGTCCAGTCTTTGCCTCAAATCACTGGATAGCGTCCATGTCTCACAGCCATATAGCAAAACAGGAAGCACCAGGACTCTATAAAGACTTGGACCTTCATCCTTTTGCATAGATATCGGTAGCACCACCACCCCTTTCCAGCGACCTCATGACCCCCCATGCTCTCTCAATCCATCTACTGACTTCATAGGAAGAGTCACCAGAGACATGAATGTCACTGCGGAGGTAAGTAAACCTCTCGACAAGGTCGACACTGTCTCTGCAGAAAGGCACACTGCTGATGGCTGTGCCCAAGAGGTCATTAAAGGCCTGGATCTTGGTTTTTATCAGGACATTTGCAAGCCCAGACACTCCGACTCCTCGCTCAGTCTCTCGAGCGCCCCGATCAGAGCCTCCATTGACTCCGTGAAGATCACAGCATCATCAGCAAAGTCAAGATCAATGAATTTTTCTTCACCAACAGATGCCCCACAGCCACTTGACCCCATGACCCTGCCCAACACCCAGTCCATGCAAGCATTGAACAGAGTAGGAGCAGAACACACCCCTGACGAACCACAGAATCAACTGGGAAAACCACAGACCAAAAGACCTCCCTCCTGGCCCACACTGTGCTTAAACCATTCCTCATTGTTTCCAGGCTTGGTCCCAGAGAATTCAGTGCAGTCAATCTCGGGGACAGCTGGGCCACTTTGCCTTCATTTAAGGATCACAGGTGGCTGCACAGGACTTCAATCAGGTGGCGGTGGAGCAAAACGCCACCACGGAAGAACCAGAAAAGAAAGCAGAGAAAAGTAGAGATTAGCAAAGAGTACAAATCCCTGAAGAATGTGGTCATGTTATGCTTATATAGTGTATTAAGAGCAACACTGAAGTGTAGCTAAGAAAAAGACAAATTAAAACAGTGGATTTTTAGCAGTTAGTTTTGCTTTCTTCCAAATGACCCACAGCATTAGCCTGGCATATCTCTATTGGTAAGTTACTTCAGATTTTTAGTGCATAACAGCAAAATGCCACCTCACAACTTCTTTTATACTTAGCCTTTGGGATAATAAGCAGACCACCATTAGAAGATCTAAGGCTATGCCTTAGAGGGGGGCATTCTATTAATAATAATAATAATACATTTTATTTATATAGCACCTTTCATAAGACAACGGAATGAGCTGAATTATTTAAGGCTTTATATACCGTTAGTAATATTTTAGAGTCAATTCTAAAGGACGTGGGTTATCCATGTAAACACAGTAAAATTGGAGAGATGTGCTCAGATTTCTTTTTCTAGTTAGGATTCTTCCTGCTGCATTCTGCACTAATTGCAACCATTTCTGTCTGTCGTAATTAGGAGTGAAAACAGAAGCATGAATTAATTTTGCAGCATCTTGCAATGTTTATATAAGCCTATTGGTACTGGTCCAAGGACACAAGTGTAGGGTTTTTTAACTTAAAGATTATTCTGTGCAGTTCACGTACCTCAATCAAAAGAACCACTGGCTTAAACGTGCTGTAACGTCCAACAGAGCAGTGTGCGGTTAGAGATGAAGTTTGGGACCAAGTGGAAAGAAGAATAACAAGAGGGCAGTCAAACAAAGAGAGCGACAAACAGTCTGAAAACACATTGGAATGTGAAAATATGAATGCATCGCACCTGCCTGTGAACGAAATACCAAATGCAACTTCAGAAATATCTTGCACAGTGTTATAATAAAACTTTGTGCATCAAACTTTTAAAATACGCTGGTGTGAAAATGAAATTTCATTGTATGCAATGTTGCTTTAAATAGAAACTTTTGAAAGCTTCAGAACTTTCCTATTTTGTATCTCTGGTTTAATTTCACTTCTTTTATAATAATATACTTAGAATATAAATCATGAGCATCTAAATTACAAACGAAGGGCTTCAGTAGGTTTGTGGATTTGTTGGTTTGTAACCCTATGGCTTATGTTCTTCTAATTTGTGTGTGTGTGTGTGTGTTAGGGGTAACTGGAAATTGCTTTTACAGTAGCCAGTTTCTAATTTGCAGTTACATTCTGCCATTTAAGCCTGATTTTAAACATTTTTTCCTTCTCGTTTTGCAGAATGTCCTTCAAATGGGCATGTATGGAGTACGTATGGGAACAGCTGCTATTGTTTTTTGTTCAATGAAGGCGATCTTTCAAAAAAGTACAGATTTGAGAGTGCTAAAGATCTCTGCCAAGGTGATTATACTTTTGTTCCTTTTATTATTTACAGAACCATGGAAAGCCAGCCAATAATGTTTTTGCCTTTGTGCTCCCACTTCAAAAAAAGAGACAAATGTACAGACATTTAATTTTTTTTTTGGAATTCTTGATCAGGATAGACTGTTACCTCTGAGACCCTGAAATTGTGTTGTTACTTAACACTCTCAAACCTCCTTAAGTTAAGCAAAATGACACTGTTTATTGGCTAACTAAACTTATAATATTGCAAGCTTTCGAGGCAACTCAGGCCCCTTCTTCAGGTGAGATGAAACACCGAGTAGTACAAACCTCCTTAATTAATTCAGCTACATTACAATGTTAGTTTTTCAACTAAAACAGAGAAAAATTTTACATTTTAATTTACTAAACATGTCATTTTGCCCTTGACTACTAGTTAATAAAGACTTTTTTTTTTTTTGAAGTAAGAAAATCTATATTTTTAACAGCAATGTTGTTTTTTGTTTTTGTTTTTTTTGTAATGTAGGACTTGGCAGTGACCTGTTAAGTATAACTAGTGATGAAGAAAACAAATTTATTACTGATTACAGCCACAGAGTTTGGAAAACCAGTGTGGAGATGTGGCTTGGATTGTTTCTGAATACAGATAGTAAGTAACATCCTTAAGTAGCAGAGCATACGTGACTGGGATACAATTGTTGTTCCTGCATTTCTAAATTAAACACGAACTGTGATTTTATGTATGTAGTGCGTCCCCTCTCACTTGTTATCCACTGTTAGGGTTAATTTGGGGGACAACTCCCTTTGCTTAGTTTTCATTTGTATGTCAAGTTTTCCAGTTTGCTACTATGACAGGCAGGTATCAGAATTCTAGATAGTAGATATGTATTGAGGATATTAGGAAGGGGGCAGATACTTCTTCATAGCACTGCATGCTGTTGAGATGGGTGTGTTCCTCTAGTATTCATTTGGTTGTTTTAGCCAGTGTTTCCCAAACTCGGTCCTGTGGACCGCCTGTGGCTGCAGGTTTTTGTTCCAAGCAGATTCCTAATCAGTGACAACACCTGATAACACTCATCTCATTTAATTAGCTGGTATTATTTTTCTTTTATTCTATATTCAGTTAAGCACAGCAACATGACTTTTACATTTATAAGACATTTAGAAATATTTCTGTTTTTGCTATAGATTTAAATGCTTAACTCTCTTTTGTGGATTTCATTATATTTTGCCTTTTCTCTGTGCAGTTTTTCCCTTCATTAATGACAATTAAAAACGAGCAGAGCAGACACCCAGGAAATAACACTAAATAATCAAAGGCTGCAACTACTTTAGCATCGGACCCTCTAATTAGTAAATAACTGATTAATTAAACAATTAGAACACCTTGAAAAGTAGAATGAAAATCAAAATGAAAATATTGTTAAAATGAAAAAAAATATATTATTCCCATATAACTGCTTGGTACATTTTAATATATCTACAGTGGAACCTCGGTTCACGACCATAATTCGTTCCAAAACTCTGGTCGTAACCCAATTTGGTCGTGAACCGAAGCAATTTCCCCCATAGGATTGTATGTAAATACAATTAATCTGTTCCAGACCATACAAACTGTATGTAAATATATTTTTTTTTTAAGTTTTTCAGCACAAATATAGGTAATTAAACCATAGAATGCACAGCGTAATAGTAAACTAAATGTAAAAACATTGAATAACACTCAGAAAACCTTGAACAACGGTGAAAACTAACACTGCAATAGTTTGTGTTACAGCGCTACCAACCGCTGGCTAAAAACACTTTTTTTTTTCTTTTTTTTTTTTTTTTTTTAATGAGTTTTAAGCACAGGGAAAAAAATCCGTAATTTAATAAACCACCAAGAAAAGTAACATTGCAAAAATGCACGCTACGAACCGATCGCTGTAAACAGAAGTGGAAACAAAAACAAGCCCAGTGCATTCTTTAACTGCCTTCCTACATTATGCGTCCAGCTGTCTCTCTCACGCTGCCTGTGTGTGTGTAATAATAATAATAATAATAATAATAATAATTCATTACATTTATATAGCGCTTTTCTCAGTACTCAAAGCGCTATCCACACAGGGAGGAACCGGGAAGCGAACCCACAATCTTCCACAGTCTCCTTACTGCAAAGCAGCAGCACTACCACTGCGCCACCTGTGTGTGTGTGTGTGTGTGTGTGTGTATGTATGTATATATATATATATATATATAGATTATAAAATTTATTTATTTTTACCAAACTTACTTTTCTATATTGTTCCAAAAACACAGAACTTGGGAAATAAGACATCACTTAGTTAGCCCAGGAGTCCTGTTAAAAACAGAAGCTGGTTGGAACAAAAGCCTGCAGCCACAGGACCAAGTTTGGGAAACACTGGTTTTATCAACCTTGTGGTCTTACGAGACCGTAGGCACGTTTACATGCACTTCAGTAACCCGATTATTCACTAAAACTTGATCTCTAAAATGCCATGTAAACCCTTACTTTGGTTAGAAAAATCAGGTTATTGGCCTCCAAGACACCTGATTAACAGAGGTAGATTTCTCCACGAATAACCCGACTATGAGGCCATGTAAACCCTTAACCAGGTTTCAGTGAAGGATTTTGTAGCAGGTGCAAGGAGAAGCTTCCAGTAAATACATTTCTAGTGGTAAATGGTTGAAAAAATGTGTCTCAATATTTCAGAAATTGCTAAATTTATGTTGATGAGCTGGACATATAGTGCACAATGTCAAGAGCAGGTTAACACATTAAAAGTAACACACGTTACGCAGTCTGATTACCTTGTAAGAGACACGACTAACCCAACCCAATACTTACTGAAGTAACAGGACCTGTGGTGGTGGTGGTGGTGGTGCTGCTGTTTGTTATTCTTCAGCAGTGCTGGCAGGAAGAGCAAGTCAAAGGTTTGGTCCTTTGCAGGGCTCAATCAACTCCGACAAACAGTGTGCAGTCAGGCAACAACCCCATAAAGAGCGTCAGTTTGACTTAACAATTTTGTGTTTTATAAATATATCACAGGCATCCTGCTTATTGTCATATCAATGATGTCCAATGATGACGATTAACTTATTTATTTTTTGTTGTGCTGTTTAATGACATTGGAGAGTTTTGACAAAAGAGGACTCCAGAAGGTTACTTGTGCATATGAACACAAAGGTTTAAGAAAGCGGGTTTCTGCCTTGACCGCTTTGTGTGTGCAAGTAAACCGACTCTGTGACGATGAAGTAACTGAGAGATTAGTGGGGATTTTGGGTGACATTGAAAAGTGGGTGCATGTACAGTAGAGTACAGCTGTGTAAAGCTCTACGCTTACAGGCCTTACACACATGACACTCTTTACTTTTATAGAACATTTGGCTGTTTCAAGTTTTCTTTTTTTTTTATTTATATATAAAGAAGTTCTTTTCTAATATGTGAGAAGATTCCAAGGAGCCGGTTGTCATTTTTAACGCACAACTGTCAAGCTGAGATTGTAAGTGATTATATAGTTGTAAATGATCTGTTCCCTTTTTTGTGTCAGCGGATTCTCTGAAATGGTTTGATGGTAATGATGTCCTGTATACCAACTGGGAACACAGCGAGTACAGCATGGAGCCTGATAACGTGAACACGTGTGCTGTGCTCCACACTGGGACAGGAAAGTGGGGCAAAGTGATGTGTGAAGAAACTGTGGAAAACGGAGTCGTCTGTGAAACGTCTCTCAGTAAGTTGCTTTGCTGTTCCTTTGTGCTCGTTGTGGCTGTGATGACATACTGGCTGGTCTGTGCCGTGTTCAGATTTCTAATATCGTTTGGACCGTTTTATAATTGAATACACAAAGGGAAGTCTGAAAATCAGGAGCTGCACTTTATGAGAAGTCGAAGTGGACTCTGTGCTGTCAGCCTCCTGGTTTGGGTAGTTAGCATCTCGTCGTGGCCAAGTCCTAGTGAAAACCTTAAAGACAAAACGTGTCCGTTACATTCAGGCAAAGGGACCTGCGGTGAATTACAGCTGCAACAGAGGACAATGAGATGGCTGATGAAAGTCCACTAGGTGATGCTTTTGAACTTGGCAAGTAAAAGGTAGCCTCTTAAGAATTTAACTTTTTGAGGGCTGAATATTTTTCCAAAAAAAAAAACTGCTAACAAAGCAATGGTTTCACACATAAATCAACATAAAATGTCTGTTGCTGTGTGCTGTGGCTGCTGTTGGCGCCTGTTTGTCATCTCTGGCAGCTGCTCGACGGCCAGAAGGAATGCCGCGGCGGGCCAGCTGCCTGGCTATCTTTGTGTGATGTCGGCAGTGGCA